>NC_061071.1:6260937-6322580 GCF_021917145.1 Hypomesus transpacificus | reverse complement strand
CGATAGAGAGAGAGAGCGATAGAGAGAGAGAGAGAGATAGATAGATAGATAGAAAGAGAGAGAGAGAGATAGTGTTTAAGTGTGTGTTGATCCCTCCCCTCCCCAGGCTGTCGCGTGCTGAAGATGGTCTGTCGTGGCGAGATGAAGCCCCCCAAGCCCCCAGCCCCTGCCAGGGTGGCCCCCCAGCGCCCAGTCCCCCCCCAGACCCCCAGGCCTGGCTGAAGAGGGTGAGTGAGGAGGAGGAGGGGCGTGGCCAGGTGTTCCTCCAGCAGACGGACCCCCCTGGGAAACAGCTGTCTCACACACACAGCCCCTGGCCCGCGGCAGGTAATACTCACACACACATGTAGTCACTTATGTGTACGTGCATTGAGAAGATACAAGTGTGTGTGTGTGTACAGATAGTGACAGGTGTGTATGTGTGTGTCTACAGAGAAGGTTCCAGTGTGTGGCTTCAACCAGGACCAGGTGAAGGTGGTGTTCTACCGGGCTCTCTACCCCTTTGATGCCCGTAGTCATGACGAAATCACCATCACCCCCGGAGACATTGTTATGGTAAGACACACTGAAACCATTGAGCTGTGTGTGTGTGAGAAAGAGAGAGAGAGAGAGAGTACTAACTCCACCTGCCTCTCTCCCCCTGCCTTCCTCTACCTGAAGGTGAAAGGGGAGTGGGTAAGTGCTGGCCCAACCCACTGTCCCTCATCCAATCAATTGTCTACCTTCATCTCAACTAGAGCCCGACCGATTTATCGGCGGGCCGATATTATCGGTCGATATTAGGCATTTTCCAAACTATCGGCATTTATAATGGCCGATATTTTGTTTGTGAATTTTTTATTATGCCCTCACAATACAAACAAACAAACAAGGTACAAAATCAAGGCTCATAATGGCCAATAAATGAAAATTAAATAAAAAACGTCCGAAATACCCTTTAACCATGTTATGAGTGTTTGCGTTGCATAGTTTGTCCACCAGAGGTCACTCTACGATGTCCCTGTTGGCAACACTCGTGTTTAGAACGCCACAAACCCTACAACCAGCTGAGACAACCTTACGACTCGTGTCAGGGAAATCTGTTTATGTTATGCGTTTCTGGATTTAAAAAAAATATATAAATCGGCTGATGTATCGGAATATCGGATTTTTAAATCACAAAATATTTTTATCGGTATTGGCCTTAAAAATCCTTTATTGGTCGGGCTCTAATATCAATTTTCATTGTGTGCAATCACCTGTGATGTAATTTGTAGTATGTCATCAGTATGACATTTCATCACTGTCTCTCTTTCTCTCTGGTTCTCTCTCTGTCTCTCCCTCTTTCTCTCTCTCTCTCCCTCTCTCTCTTTCCCTCTCCCTTCCTCTTGCTCCCTCTCTCTCCCTCTCTCTCTCTCTCTCTCTCTCTCTCTCTCTCTCTCTCTCTCTCTCTCTCTCTCTCTCTCTCTGTCTCCCTCTCCCTTTCTCCTTTTCTCTCTCTATTTCTCTCTCATCTTCCATCTCTTCATGGGTTACAGCATGTCCCACTCCACCCATCAAGCTCTGCACCAGCCACCATGTATGTGCTAAGTGTGCTGTGTGTGTGTCAAACCTATTCAGTGTGTGTGTAACGTGTGTGTGTGTGTCCCTCCCCCAGGTGGATGAGTCCCAGAGGGGGGAGCCGGGCTGGTTGGGGGGGGAGCTGGGCGGCAGGACAGGCTGGTTTCCCGCCAACTACGCTGAGAAGATCCCCGACAGCGAGGTACCCATGAGCCTCCGCTCCTCTGCCACTGCCACGCCCATTCTGGCCTCCCGCCTCCCACCGTCGGCCACGCCCACACCGCCCAGCCAGCCAATGGCAACCCCTCCTCCACTGACTGCTCCCGCCCCAGCCCCTGGCCCCGGTCCTGGCCCCGGTCCTGGCTCCTCCTCCTCCTCAGCCTCCAGTAACTGGGCTGACTTCAGCACAACGTGAGTGACAGCCCATACACAAAACGCACACACTAACACATACACATACTCACATACACACTCATCCACCCATGCACACACACACACGCACCCTCACGTCCTCACCCACACACCCCAGCAGACAGTAAGCGAGGGTGTGTGTGTGCGTGTGCAGGTGGCCGTCAAGCGGGGGTCAGAATGAGGAGGGCTGGGACGCCTGGCCCACGCAGCCCTCGCTGTCCGTGCCCAGCGCCGGGGGAGGAGCCCTGCGGCAGCGCTCCGCCTTCACCCCCGCCACCCTGACCGGATCCTCCCCCTCGCCAGTACTGGGACAGGTACGCGCACGCACGTGCCGTTTGTAGCTCTGTGTCTGTCTTTCTGACTCCATTGTGCAAGCACAGACATACCTACACATCGTTCCTTCCTTCCGTGTGTGTGTCTTTGTGTGTGTGTGTGTGTGTGACATAGGGGGAGAAGGTGGAGGGCCTGCAGGCCCAGGCGCTGTACCCCTGGCGAGCCAAGAAGGACAACCACCTGAACTTCAACAAGGCGGAGGTGATCACCGTGCTGGAGCAGCAGGACATGTGGTGGTTCGGGGAGGTGGGCGGGGGCCAGAGGGGGTGGTTCCCCAAGTCCTACGTCAAGCTCATCTCCGGACCCCCCCGACACTCCATCAGGTAGGAGCCCCCGCTCCACAACCCCTTCTGGATCGTTCCAGGTCTCGATCATGGGACGGTGTACTAACCCCCCCCCCCCTCTCTCTCTCTGTGTGTGTGTGTAAGTCTGGAGTCTGGAGCCTCAGACAGCCCCCCCACTATGAAGAGACCCTCCCCCTCGCCGACCAGGCTCTCTGACCAGGGAGAAGGTACAGCCCTCACACACACTCAAATACCCACCCCCCCCCCCCCACACACACACACACACACACAGACTGGGCTGACATATCTGTGTGTGTGTGTGTGTGTCCAGAGTACCTAGCCATGTACACCTATGAGAGCAGTGAGCAGGGGGACCTGTCCTTCCAGCAGGGTGACGTCATCACCGTCACCAAGAAGGAAGGGGATTGGTGGACGGGCGTGGTCGGGGGCCGGACCGGGGTCTTTCCCTCCAACTACGTCAAACCCAAGGATTCAGACGTAAGCATACACACACACACACACACCTCCTCAAACCCACCTCCTCAAACACACACCTCCCCACAAACACCTCCTCAAACACACACCTCCCCACACACACCTCTTCAAACACACACCTCCCCACACACACCTCCCTTCAACACGCACACATTCTCACTCGTTGTTGTTATCCCCCCCTCCTCCAGGGCCTTGGCCTGGCAGGGAAGACGGGTTCCCTGGGAAAGAAGCCAGGTAAACAGTGTCCCAGTGCCACGCACACCTCACCACCCACCCCTTACCCTGACTTACCTAGGCTGTGCAAAAACCATGTTCCAAACCATGTTCCAACTCCCCTCCTCCAGAGATAGCCCAGGTCCTGGCTCCGTACACAGCCACGGGGGCGGAGCAGCTCACCCTGGCTCCTGGTCAGCTGATCCTCATCAGGAAGAAGAACCCCGGGGGCTGGTGGGAGGGGGAGCTGCAGGTACACACACGTGCACACACACACACACACACGCATATATGCCCCCACACATACATGCATACTGTACTCACGCACGCACTCACTCTCACACACATAACGCACGCAAACCCAAGTCTTTTGTTGACTTCCTTCTCATTGGTCCAGGCCCGGGGAAAGAAGCGTCAGATTGGCTGGTTTCCGGCCAACTACGTGAAGCTCCTGAGCCCCAGCACCAGCAAGACCACGCCCACAGAGCCAACCCCACCCAAGCTGCCCACACCCAGCGCAGGTGAGGAGGGGAGGGGGAGGAGGAGAGGAGGATGGGAAGAGGAGAAGAAAACACAATGTTTTGAGACATGTTCAGCTAGTATTAACTTTGTATATATGTGTGTGTGTGTGTGTGTGTGCACAGCAGTGTGCCAGGTGATAGGCATGTACGACTACCAGGCCCAGAACGATGACGAGCTGGCGTTTGGGAAAGGCAGCATCATCAACGTGCTGAGCAGGGAGGATCCTGATTGGTGGAAAGGAGAGCTGAACGGCGCAGTGGGGCTCTTTCCTTCCAACTACGTCAAACTGACCACCGACACGGATCCCAGCCAGCAATGTAAGCACACACACACACACAGTCATGAAGTGTTAGCGAGTTTGTGTTGACAGCCCTCTTTCTTTTCACTCTGAAACGATCTGTAACAAACCGACACACACACACACACACACCTTTGCTCTCCACAGAGGTGGTCTTGTTGTGGTTTGCCTCCCTCTCCTGAAACTTGATTCATCTTAACTTAACCCCCGTGGTCCAGTTCTGGATCTGGTCTGTTTCGGATCGGATTCTGGTTCAGGTCCAGCACTGGCCTTGCTCTGGTCTGGTTCTCGTCTTGGTCCAGTTCTAGTCCAGTTCTGCTCTGATTCAGTTCTGGTCCAGTTCTAGTCCAGTTCTTGCCAGTTCTGGTCGGCTGCTCTGCTGTCACACCACACTGAATCTCTGCTAGCCAGGGCCTCTATGAAGACCTTCAGACCTTCATACCTCACCCTTCACTCACAAACCACTGTGTGTGTGTGTTGTGCATGTCTTCTTGTGGCTATGTTGTACTGGTGTGTGTGTGTGTGTGTGACCGATGCATGTTTGTGTGTGGTGCTCGCGTGTGTGTGTGTGTGTGTGTATATCCCCCTTCCGTACTAACTCTGCACCCCTCCTGTCCAGCATGTTTAGACTCCGCCTCCCTGTCTTGCTGCACGCTCCTAGCCCTCCCATTGGCTCCCAGCCAGTCACATGTTTTTTTGTTTAGTTGTTGTTTGTTTGTTTTCCTTTTGTGTTGATTTGCTTCTGTGCTGTGTTCTCCTCCTCTCTCCAGGAGTCACATGCCCCATTCCCCCCCGCCCTGAAAGTCCTCACAGAGACCCACTAGCCCTAGCCCCGCCCCCGGCGCCCTAGCCCCGTCCCTGGCCGCCCTGGCCCACGCCCCGTCGGACCATGGGGACAGCAGCAGCAGTCACATGACGCTCACATGACCAGGAAGAGAGCTGCCGCAGCCAGCCTGACTCCTCAGAGACTCACAAACACACACACTAACACACACACACTAACAGACACACACTAACACACACGGCAACAAATGACAGACTCTCATAAAGCCTGTCTAAAAGACTAAAAAGCCTGCACTGTTACCACACACACACACACACACACACACCTCCATGTAGGTGTGAGTATGAGGCTGGATAGTGGGTCCCTCTGTGGCTTTCTGCTAGTAGCTGTAGAGTTTTGCTTCTCTAACCACACACCCATTTGGTTCTACAGCTGTCAGTCAAATGGACGTCCCGCCCCTTCCCTTACTAACCTCGCCCATGTCTGCCCTCAGTTCCACAGAGAGACCCACTAGCAGCCAATTACACAGCAGCCTGACCCGTCGTCACGGGGACTGGGTCGTTCTGTTCAGGGGAGGACACACACTCTGGAATAAAACGCAGCCCTCTTTTTTCTAGTCCCTAACTCCTAGCTCCTAGTTCCTCTCCCCAGCAGGGAAGGAGGAGATGAGAGGAGAGAAGGAGAGGAGGAAAGGAAGTGGAGAGGGACGGAAAAGAGGGGGGGGGGGGGGGGAGATGATGAGGGAATGCAGTGGAGAAGGTGGGTGGGTGGGAGGGAGGGAGGGGGAGAGGAGGTGGTGAGTAGAGGGGAAGGCTGCTGTAGACAGTTAGGACATACCAAGGCTTACGTCAGGGTGGAGGGGGCGGGACATCCTGTCTCCTTCCCTCAGACACTGGCCAGAGCTGCTGTCTGTCACCATATGGACCACACTTCATCTCTATGTCGTTTCACACCCCTGGGGTTGTCTCTTCATACCAGATAGTGCGAGTGTGTGTGTGTGTGTGTGCGTGCGTGTGTGTTTGATACCTAATGAGTTAATTCCAGTCTCCAGTGTGCGGGATCAAAGTAGAGGGATGTTGGTTTGTTTACATGTTGTGTTGTGTGCAGCGAGGTGTGGGTGGGTCGTCTGTTTTTCGACATGAACACCATGTAAAGACGCTTCACCGTTCACCGCTTCATCTGTGGCCCCGCCTGCCTGAAATCTTACCAGAGCTTTTTACTGAACAAAGCCTCCCGAGATGATCGAAATATGATTCAGCTAGCTATGAATATGTATGAATTGTAATTAATATGTATGAATATGTATGTGTGCAAAATCTGACAGTACTGCTTTCGCTAATGAAGCCTTTAACAATGTTTACACAGACAGACACAGACAGACAGGGCAACCATATCCACGTGCAGTTGTCTTAATACCGGAAATCACTGCAAAGGTTACCCGGTCCTGGTAACCACGACAACAACACCGGTAGCCACGGCAGCAGTAGTCTGGTCCTGGTAACCAGCCGTCTGATCTGCTCGAAGGTGTTTAGTCACATGACAGTATTGTAGTTGTAATTCCTTATTTGGGACTTCCTGTAAACAGTCCTTCTATATGAGCGAAGATTTTGTACGCCGGTAAAGTGAGACTAATATGCATGGCAGCACACTGTTAGTTAACTTCATCGTCTGATTATACTCATCACGACAAACATAAATAAAGTTCATACCGGGAGACAAATGTGGGAACAACGGTTATACCACACTATTTTCCCAATTTCTGACTCTTGGGCTTGTTGTTGTTTTTGCATACGGTAGCATTCGTCTTTATTAAAAGACGAGCGCAGAGCTGTGACAGAGCTCAGTAGGAGGGGCCTGGTCGTCTGGCCTGGCCGTCTGGCCTGGCCGTCTGGCCTGGTCGTCTGGCCTTGCCGTCTGGCCTAGCCGTCCGGCTGTACCAGCGGGTTCCTTCCTCAGCGCCACAGTGTTGGAGTCTGATGCTCACTGATTGGTTCACTGGTCTCTCCCATGAGCCTTTGCCTCCCTTTAGTGACTGAAGGTTTTTGTTTTTGTGTTTCCTGAGAAAAGAACATCACTTGTACACACAGCCTGGTAACCTAGCACTAATGTGTGCTGTGACTGTAGGACAGCACTGTAGGACAGTGCTGCATTCAAATCTGCTCTGTGAACGACTGCTCTGCTAATCCCAAATGTAATGGTTGCACTTGATGTCTGAAACATTTACAAGTGACATGAATGTACAAATGGAAAATGTACACAAACTATTCCTAGCTTTATTACAAGTGTCATGCGGTCTTTAATGTAGAGAATATTGACATGTATGATGATTAAAATCTCCATGGAGACGCCAGGCTGGTGTTATTTTTCACTCAACTGACCAATGATGGCCGAGGAGCCACAGAACGGATTGTGTATTGGTGCGTTCTAGATCCACAGTCTGATTTGATTGGTCCAACCATGGCAGCTTCCTGTTGGTATGATTTCACAATGTTGTCATGGAAACTGAATTGTCCAGGGGAGTTTCCACCCACCAGCCCTCTCCCCAGCCAGAGAAGTCACCAAAAGGGGCATGTGTATTATGGGATGTTCTTGTGGGGATGGCCATATATATTATGACAGACTACAAGCTTACTTGGCTTCTCAGACTCGTCCAATTAGACAGCTCTGAAAACCATCCCCTTCCTCTCCTAGTGCCCTAGCAACAGGAGACCTGGACAATATTACATAACACTTCCACAGCTCTCCTATTGGTGGTTTGTCTAATCTTGGGAAGTGTGATTGGCTGTGGGGGTGATTGGCAGGCGTCTGACCCAGTGGTGTGTTGCAGGGTGTGCTGACCTGCACCTGCTCGACATGCTGAGTCCCCAGGAGAGGAAGAGGCAGGGCTACACTCACGAGCTCATCCTCACTGAGGAGAACTACGTCAACGACCTGCAGCTGGTCACGGAGGTACACATCCGGACCGACACACCTGGACATACACATCCGGACCGACACACCCGGACATACACATCCGGACCTACACACCTGGACATTCACATTTATTCATTTAGCAGACCATTTATCCAAATCAACTTCCAAGAGAGAGCTTTATAAAAAGTGCACAGGTCAATGATCATAAAAAACGAGATAGCCCCAAACATTGCAGGTAGCCAAAACATGAAGCATACATACACACCCGAACATACACACCCGGACATACACACACCTAGACATGCACATCCAGCCACATACCAGGCTACGCCCACACTTATCAATACACACATTTGTGAAATGACTTCCAGTGAAACCTCCATAGCCCACGCACGAGTGTGTTAGGTGTCAGTAACTGTGTGCGGCGTGTGCAGGTTTTCCAGAAGCCTCTGCTGGAGTCGGAGGTGCTGACAGAGAAGGAGGTGGGCATGATATTCGTCAACTGGAAGGAGCTCATCATGTGCAACATCAAACTGCTCAAGTAGGCCCCCTTCTGTCTCTCTCTGGCACTGCACCCCCCAGCCCTAACCCTAGCCCACACTGCCCTGGCCTGGCCTGGTCTGAGAAAGAGTGGACCCTAACCCACCCTCCTACCCCCTTCCCCCCCCAGGGCCCTGAGAGTCAGGAAGAAGATGTCCGGGGAGCGTATGCCGGTGAAGATGATCGGGGACATCCTGACGTCCCAGCTCCCCCACATGCAGCCCTACATCCGCTTCTGCTCCTGCCAGCTGAATGGGGCCACGCTCATCCAGCAGAAGACCGACGAGGTGCCCGACTTCAAGGACTTTGTCAAGGTAACCGGGCCCGGTTGTCACGGGAACGCGCGCCACAGGGGGTTGGCCGTGAGGACACCTGGTTGGGTTTGGGAACGTACCCGGTTGTTATGGTAATGTGTGTGTGTGTGCAGAGGCTGGCCATGGACCCTCGCTGTAAAGGCATGCCTCTCTCCAGCTTCCTGCTCAAGCCCATGCAGAGGGTCACACGCTACCCACTCATCATCAAGAACGTACGTACTCCACACACACACACGGACACATACACGGACACAACACACACACAGACTCATGGACTGCTGGCGTGTGGGTGTGTGTCTGTAGATCCTGGAGAACACTCCGGAGGCCCACCCAGACCACAGCCACCTGAAGGCAGCTCTGGAGAAGGCCGAGGAGCTGTGCTCCCAGGTCAACGAGGGGGTCAGGGAGAAGGAGAACTCGGACAGGCTGGAGTGGATCCAGGCTCACGTCCAGTGCGAGGGGCTGTCTGAAGTAAGAACACTGCAACGCGCGCACACTGCAAACAGAACCATCATCTCGAAGGAAGCTTTTACACATGTGTGTCTGCGCGTGTGTTTCCTTCCAGCAACTGGTGTTCAACTCGGTCACCAACTGCCTCGGCCCCCGGAAGTTCCTCCACAGCGGACGCCTCTACAAGGCCAAGAGCAACAAGGAGCTGTACGGCTTCCTGTTCAACGACTTCCTGCTGCTCACGCAGGTCACCAAGCCCCTGGGCGCCTCCAACTCGGACAAGGTGTTCAGCACCAAGTCTCACCTGCTCTACCGCATGTACAAGACCGTAAGTACGCACGTGCGCCCACATACAAAACATCGTACAAAACCATTGCCAGCCCATTGAATCCAGTCAAGCGTCAAGGTGGTGCCACACACACACACACAAACTATGGGTGCCTGTTCTGGAGCCGTCTCGACCCCTGACCCTTCACCCCCTTGGCCCCTGCCCCAGCAGCCCATCTTCCTGAACGAGGTCCTCGTGAAGCTGCCCACCGACCCCTCGGGGGACGAGCCCATCTTCCACATCTCCCACATCGACCGCGTCTACACCATCCGCGCCGAGAGCATCAACGAGCGGTAGGAGACACACGCCGCGCGCACACGCACACACGTACTTTTACGGTCTCTCACACCCCTCTTTTCCACCCACGTGAACTCCTTGTGTGTCTGTGTCTGTGTGCTTGCGTGCAGGACGGCCTGGGTGCAGAAGATCAAGGCAGCGTCGGAACTCTTCATCGAGACGGAGAAGAAGAAGAGAGAGAAGGCGTACCTGGGTGTGACATCGCCGTCGTCATCGCTCGCTCCTCTGATGCTACTCCTTTCTTTTTCTTTCAGCGCAAACATCTAACGTGTGTGTGTTTGTGTGTGTGTGTGTGTTTCCAGTGAGGTCTCAGAGAGCTACAGGCATCGGCAGACTGATGGTCAACATCGTGGAGGGCATCGAGCTGAAACCCTGCCGTTCCCACGGTGACGACACACGCCTCGCTCTGCTCGCACGCACACACGCACACGCACACGCACACGCACACTTCACCCTACTCACACACTTTACCCTGCTCACAGTCTATTCAAAGCTGCACCTTCAAGCCCGTGCTGATGCTGCTGAACATGACCGGTGTTCCCATGGCGTGTGTGTTTGTCAGGGAAGAGTAACCCATACTGTGAGGTGACCATGGGCTCCCAGTGCCACATCACCAAGACCCTGCAGGACACTCTGAACCCCAAGTGGAACTCCAACTGTCAGTTCTTCATCAAAGACCTGGAGCAGGACGTCCTCTGTGTCACTGTGTTCGAGAGGGACCAGTTCTCACCTGACGGTCAGAACACACACACATACTCAACACCTGAACACACACAAGACCTGAACACACTCTCTGACGCACACACACCACCTGAACACACTCTCTGACGCACACACACCACCTGAACACACTCTCTGATACACACACACCACCTGAACACACACACACACACCACCTGAACACACACACACACACACCACCTGAACACACACACACACACCACCTGAACACACACACACACACCACCCGAACACACACACACACACACACCACCTGAACACACTCTCTGACACACACACACCACCTGAACACACTCTCTGACACACACACACCACCTGAACACACACACCACCTGAACACACTGTCTGACACACACACACACTACCTGAACACACACACACACACCACCTGAATACACTCTCTGACACACACACACTACCTGAACACACTCTCTGACACACACACACTACCTGAACACATACATGACCTGAACACACTCTCTGTGACACACACACACACCACCTGAAGACACTCTCTCTCTGACACACACACACCACCTGAACACTCTCTCTCTCTGACACACACACACACACTGCCTAAACAACTCTGTCTGACACAGGCTCTCTCTGATACACTCCAGGAAAACACGCGCACTCTGACACACACACATGCACTCTATCTAAACACACTCTCTCTAACACAGGCAGACACACCACATTCACACACACTACACCCTGTCCTCAGTGTTGGTCCTCCTGTGTGTGTAGACTTCCTGGGCAGGACAGAGATCCGGTTGGCTGACATCAAGAAGGACCAGGGCTCTAAAGGACCAATCACCAAGCGGCTGCTACTGCACGAGGTCCCGACCGGAGAGATTGTCGTACGACTCGACCTGCAGCTGTTCGAGGAGCCCTAAATGCCGCTCTTCGCCTCCCCCAGACTCCGCCCCCAGACTCCTCCCCCAGACTCCGCCCCCAGACTCCTCCCCCAGACTCCGCCCCCTAGCCCCTCACCCCAGCAGGCCCCGTCCTGCTGTAATATTACTGTAGTGATACTGTCATCCTGCTGCCCCCATGGGCCCCACCCACTGCTCCTCAGTGTGCGTGTGTGTGAGTGTGAAAATGTGTGTGTATGTCTTACTAGGCATTGTATAGTTCTTTGATGTATTTTAATCGGATGAGGAGGATGATGACGATGAAGAGTGTGTGATATCAGGAGACCCAGAGAGTCAGATATTTCACGGCATCAGACCGGGACTGTAGGCGGTGTGGACCTGACTAACTGCCTGTGCGCGTCAGTGTGCGCGTGCGTGTGTACAGTTGAAGTATTTTGGATGTGACTACTGTAGTTAATTTATTTACGTTAGTTAGCCAACGGTAAGGGTGGAATAGATTACTGTGTCTCACCAGCTGCGTGTGTGAGTGTGTGTGTGTGTGTGTGTGTGACAGAGAGAAAGAGAGAGATTGAGAGGGTGAGAAAAGCTGTTAAGTGAATTACTTTCCGGATTCCTGAATGGAGGACAAGGAGATGATGATAATAATGATGATGATGATGAAGATAACAAGTCCCCCCTCCCATTCCGGTAGCCCTCACCCAGACCCCTAACTCCCCCCACCCCACCCACTACGTCTGTGAATATTGTTCAAATATTAATATATGACATCAGCTCCGTAGAAGAACCATGTTGATGACAGCATATTGTTATCAATGTATCAGAAGTGTATTGTCTTAAGTGTTGAAAATAAAATTCAATTGGACCAAGGTGGCTCCTTGTGTGTCTGTGTACGGTGTTTTGCCAGGCCCGCGCTGTACATTGTGTTCACTCCTGTCAGAGGGCGGCACTGTAAAATGTTTACGTGACATTTAGGGGGGCGTTTCAATACGGTTCAAGTATGTTTATGCAACAAGGAGACCATTGCAGAGGACATACTACGGAGTGAAGGTTTGCTGGGGAGAAAATAGACATTATAACATTTAGCAGCAACACAATTTCCTTTTGTCCTGCACAGCATGTGTGAATTTCGTAGAACGTGAACATTCTGTTCTCAATGAAGCGGAGGAACCGAAGAAGTTGGTCTCCGTCTCAGAGGAAGCAGTTCTGAGAGCACAGACATGGCGGCGTCCTTCCTCCATACAGGACGTCGCAGCTGTCTGCAGGTATTTGAACTGTAATTATCATAATGAAGTTCATAATCACATAGGCTATATTGTGGTCTACCGTCAATTTTCCTGTCCCCATATTTACGTGAAAATATGTTTTCTGTCTTTGGTAATTGCCAGGGAAACTGACTAACAACTCCACAACTAAATACATATGAGTTCCGATGTATTAAGCTATTAGCCCTTTAAGTTATATTGTGTTTGTAGAGTCCTCCAGACTATGCGTGAAAGGGGTGTGTATTTTTAGTAGGCCTACTCAAGATATGTTGCCAGCTGAGAGCGTCTGGAGCGACGCTGATGGTCTGCTGTGGTGTTGTCGTTCCGTTCTGACCAGGGTCTGCAGGTGGCGATGTGGAGCAGACTGGGTCCTCACGCAGCACTCAGCTCCACTCCTGCAGACAGCAGGACCAGGAGGACACACATTAGTAAGGCCTACACACTATCACACTGTCTCTAACTCTCTCTCACACACACACACATTAGTAAGGCCTACACACTATCACACTCTCTCTAACTCTCTCTCACACACACACACACACACACACACACACACACACATTAGTAAGGCCTACACACTATCTAACTCTCTCTCACACACACACACACACACACATTAGTAAGGCCTACACACTATCACACTCTCTCTAACTCTCACACACACACACACACACATCAGGAAGGCCGATACACAATATTTCTGACACATCAGGAGGCCTACACTCACATACACTCACCTTCCAATGTAAATCCACCCATTAATAAAACCTACCTTTCCCTCTATCTTTCCCTCTTTTTATCTCACGTATCCACCACTCTCTCTCTCACACTAAATATGCTGTATGCATTGTGTTGAGCCAACAGAATACAACAGTATGACAAAATGATATATCAACTCTGCCTGGTGCTTATTGGTTGTCTGGGAGCGATCATCATTGCAAAAATGCATTTAAAAAGTAGACACACCTCTGCCATACTGGTTGGCATAGCAACGATTACAAGAAAGACTTGTTGTTAATTCTGTACTCAAGGTGCGGCACATACCAAGTCAAATTCAATTCAATAAAACATGTAAAAATAAATAACAATGTGTCGTGTCTTTCCATTAATAGTTTTAATTGACAAATTCTAGAAAATATATTTAAACAACAGTTAGAACAGAAAGTTTATGATAACAGTTACATCCGGTCGATCTCAGCGCTACGGCAGACGGCAAACATAAAACAGGCAAACAATCTAACAATGCTCTCTCTGAGATGGTCATGAAACAGTTCTGAACCTCAATGCTGTGTAAAAGCGTGTTCCATATACCTGCTTTTTCCCTGCCCGACGCAGAGAAGGCCAAACCTCAGCCTGCTGTTGACATCGCCAAGCTGCTGCAGAGTCTGCGTTCTACCAAGACAAACAAATCTACAGACACAGCCCCCTCTGCGGCCGCTGCGGCTGGGAGTCATTCAGGGCATCCTTCCCCTGACCCCCACCCTATCCCCCAGCCTGACCTTGTCCCGGTCCCTGATCTGCACCCTTCAAGGCCAGACAAAGACCTCAGGGCGGAGCCTGTAGAAGATCTTTCTCCCCTTAGGGCGGAGCCTGTAGAAGATCTTTCTGCCCTTAGGGCGGAGCATGTAGAAGATCTTTCTCCTCTTAGGGCGGAGGCTGTAGAAGATCTTTCTGCCCTTAGGGCGGAGCCTGTAGAAGATCTTTCTGCCCTTAGGGCGGAGCCTGTAGAAGATCTTTCTGCCCTTAGGGCGGAGCCTGTAGAAAATCTTTCTCCTCTTAGGGCGGAGGCTGTAGAAGATCTTTCTCCCTTTAAGGCAGAGCTTGTAGAAGATCTTTCTCCCCTTAAGGCAGAGCCTGTAGAAGATCTTTCTCCCCTTAGGGCGGAGCCTGTAGAAGATCTTTCTCCCCTTAGGGCGGAGCTTGTGGAAGATCTTTCGCCTCTTAGGGCAGAGGCTGTAGAAGATTCTATTACAGCTAGACCAGCTGCCCCAGTTACCCCTGAACTGCCCTCTGACACTACCATAGCTACACCAACTGCAGTTGAAGCAGAAGTTGCAACTGAGACAGAACCAGCCACAACGTCTGCATTTGTCCTAGGACATGCCCTATCTGCTTTGAAGGAAACTACAGTTACCCCTATAACAGAGGAGGAGGTAACCGTTTTAACTTTCACCCCAGAAGTTTCCTCAGAACAAGATTTTGTTGACCCAGAAGTAACCCTGAAAGTTGCCCCAGTAGTAGTCACAACTGCCCCTGTAGTATCTGCAGTTGCCCCAGTAGAGGTGGAAGTTCTCCCAGTGGAGGTCACTACCGCTCCTGTACAGACTGAAGTTACCCCAGTAGAGGTCACAGCTGCTCCTATAGTAGCTGAAGTTGCACCTGTAGAAATCACAATTGCCCCAGTTGATGCTGACGTTGCCCTGGTAGAGGTGGAAGTTGCCCCAGTAGAAGTCACAATTGCCCCTGTAGAAGTTGAAGTTGCCCCTGTAGAGGTTACAATTGCCCCAGTAGAAGCTGAAGTTGCCCTGGTAGAGGTGGAAGTTGCCCCAGTAGAGGTCACAACTGCCCCTATAGCAGCTGAAGTTGCACCAGTAGAGATCACAATTGCCCCAGTAGATGCTGAAGTTGCCCTGGTAGAGGTGGAAGTTGCCCCAGTAGAGGTCACAATTACCCCTGTAGAAGTTGAAGTTGCCCCAGTAGAGGTCACAGCTGCCCCTGTAAAAGCTGAGGTTGCCCGAGTAGAGATCACAATTGCCCCTGTAGATTCTGAAGTTGCCCTGGTAGAGGTGGAAATTGCCCCGGTAGAGGTCACAATTGCCCCAGTAGAAGCTGAAGTTGCCCTGGTAGAGGTTGAAGTTGCCACAGTTGAGGTCACAATTGCCCCTGTAGAAGCTGAAGTTGCCCCAGTAGAGGTCACAGCTGCCCCTGTAGAAGCTGAAGTTGCCCCAGTAGATGTCACAGCTGCCCCTGTAGAAGCTGAAGTTGCCCCAGTAGAGATCACAATGGCCCCAGTAGATGCTGAAGCTACTCCAATAGACTTCACAACTACCCCTGTAGAAGTGGAAGCTGCCCCAGTAGAGTACACAACTGCCCCAGAGGAGCCTATAGCCACCCCTCCTGTAGACAGAATTTCCATGACAACAGACTCACCTGTAGAGATCATCAGTGGAGCACCAGTCACCTCTGCTATTGGGCAGGACCTGGCAGTTGAGGCCGCTATTGGCCAGCAGATGGCAGCTAAGGCTCTTAATGAACTAGCAGCTGATAGTGCTCTTGGCCAACAGTTAGAAGAAACTGAGGTTGCTATTGGCCAGGAGATAGAAGAAACACAGGTTGCTACTGGTCAGGAGCTGGCATCGGATGTTGCTATGGAGCCTGAGCTGGCAGGTTTGACTGCTATCGGCCAGGTGGCCCCAGTTCCAGAGACAGTAGACCCTGAAGACTCTGTGATGCTGGGACCATGTGATGGAGAACCAGGAGACTCTGGAGCCCAAGACACTCCTGAGGGTACACACACACACACACGCACACACACACAGCAAAACCTCAGTGTACCAGCTGTTTCCTATCTTAAAAGCCCATGAAGATGATGATGATCTCTACTTGTAGACGGTCTGGATCCGATTCAGAAGATCTTCCTGGACAAGATCAGAGAGTACAACACCAGGAGCCAGTGAGACCTCCACATTTATCACTCTTTGCATCTCTTTAAAAGTAGCTCTGTAAACTATATATAGCTCTATACAACTATTTGTAGCTTTATATGGTCTGTAAACTATGTAGCGTGTGCTGTTAACTATATTTAGCTCTCTAAGATACATTGACCTATTTGTACTCTATGAAGCTCCATAACCCTTTATGTCATTGTTCGTACCAAACGGATGTTTACGTATGCATTCTGTGTTTCTCCTCGTCATCTCATCAGAGCTTGTGGGGGTCTGGTGGAGGCTGGAACAGAGTTTGAGAAAGCCCTGTTAGAGGAGAGAGTGAAGCTCCAGCGTCTGTTTGGGGGCGGAGACCTCAGCCAGTTCCCCGAGTTCTCCTTCCCAGGTATACCTGTGTGTGTGTGTGTGTGTCTTCTATAGCATCCTACTGTTGTTGTAATAAGTGTAGGTACTGTCTGCATCAGCTGAAGAAGTGAATTGTTTCTTATTATTCTCTCCCTCCCTTCATTCTCTCATCAGATCCCCCTCTTGATGAGGTGTCCCCTAAATAACCAGCTGTCTTCTTCACTTTTCTTCTAAAAGACCTCTGGGGAAAAACGGTTGATAAAATTTCAACAGAATGAACATTGTTGTGTTTTCTATACTTTATGGTCATGTAAATTACTGCTTGGCCTTTGTGGCTGAGCGATAACTTGTAAAATGGTCCGTTTCAAATAAGTAATATTCAATTTACCAATGATACTATTATACTTGCTTGGGATGGGTGTTGTAACAGTGTTGTAAAAATAGACTTTGGGATTTTGTTCGTATCATTACCACAAGTTTATTCATATCGTAAACGCGAATGCCAGGGTTCAGCCTCCAGGGCGGGACAATCCCGTTCTTGGCTGCAACGCTCCTCCCACATTATAAATATATATGAGAAAAATAGTCGACGTGCCCGTACGTAATGACGACACAAGAAAACTGCGGCCCGCGATTGCAGCAGCGCCTTGTCAGCGTGACGAAGATTGGCACCCAGGTAAGCTGTCACTCAAATTCTTATTTTTTTCGTCTCCCATCAATCTAACTATCGACGCTGCATGCTCGGATGCAGTGGGTTCGTCATGCAAAGAGAGGACATGCCGGTATGGAGGCGGACAGTGAGGCGCAAGAGACCAGGCGAGAGGGAGCCGCTGCGGTGGCGGAATAAAGATGTCGGCTTGTTTGTCGAGAGAGAAGAGAGAGAGGGGAATGGCCCAGGCCCTGTGTGTTCGGCTAATAAAGTGCTGTGTATGTTAGCACTAACCGACCAACTGGTCATCTGGGCACTGTGTGGTCCTTAGATCTCCTCAGTTTTTCGTCTTACGTCCACTCAAGTGTTTACATTACTCCCGCCGCTATAGTAGACCATGCACCCCAGCTCACATGTAAAATATGCTCTCACCAAAAACCCAGATGCTACACAGGCGCTAGTCAATCTGAGTCAGAGTCCGGTGTGTCGGTCAGTTCACTACCGTGTAGTTATTAGCCGTTCACGTGGTAGCCTTTATTCTAAATGCCACACGATGAAGGGACGTGTTATATTAGCGATAAAAGTGGCTACAATGTCTATAGGCCTGTGATACGCTACTTTTAACGTTGAGCATGACCACATGTAGACTAGTAGTTCAAATAAGAGGCGTCTCTCCACATAAAAGCCATGTACGCGTGTGTAGGACTATAGGTGTCCTGGACTGGCATGAGACAGAGTTGGCATCGCTGGAGACACTGAGATGGCAGAGCAGCTGGTTGCTATGGAGGACTACCCCCAGGTCGACCAGGTGAGGGCAGGGTGAAGGCACCCGGATACGAGTGTCGAAGATGTAGTCACGATGTAGCGTCTACTTCCTCTTTCTGAGCTTTCCACCTCTTTGTCTTCCTCCAGATCCTAGTCATGGGTGTGGGAGAAGAGATGGAAGGGCAGGAGGAGAGGAGTGTGACGGAGGAGAGGACCGAAGGAGCCGAAGGAATCTCCTCCTCCCCTCACACCCAGACCCCCATGGAAGCGGACAAATCAAACATCTACAGGTAGTCCTCCCCCCTCGCCCTCTCCTTCCTCGTGGGTGTTAAACAGCGTGTCGAGTTTTTCTGATGCTGTGTGTGTGTGTGCGCGCAGACACCCCCTGTTCCCCCTCTTGGCTCTCATGTTTGAGAAGTGTGAGCAGTCCACTCAGACGCCAGAGTGTGTAAGCTCCGCCTCCCTTCGCTCCGACCTCGACAACTTCCTGATCAGTCACAGGAAGGACAGCTCCACCGCCAACAGCCTGGACCCTGACACCGACACCCTGGTGAGACACACACACACACACACAACATTACGTTGGCTGGCATTGTGGTTGGCAAGCTTCATTCTGTAGAGTAGCGTTGCTGAAGTGTGTCTGTGTGTGTGTGTAGATGGTGGGGGCTCTGCAGGTGTTGCGTATCCACCTGCTGGAGCTGGAGAAGGTCAGTGACCTGTGTAAGGACTTTTGCTCGCGCTACATCGCCTGCCTGAGGACCAAGATGAACTCTGACACCCTGCTGGGGGCGGAGCCGGACAATCCAGACTCTCCTGGACACACACAGGTAACGCATGTACACAAGTAACACACATCCACAGGTAACACACATACACAGGTAAAATATGTACACAAGTAACACACATCCACAGGTAACACATGTACACAAGTAACACACATCCACAGGTCACACACATACACAGGTAACACGTGTACACAAGTAACACACATCCACAGGTAACACACATCCACAGGTCACACACATCCACAGGTAACACACATCCACAGGTCACACACATCCACAGGTAACACATGTACACAAGTAACACACATCCACAGGTAACACGTGTACACAGGTAACACATGTACACAAGTAACCCATATACACAGGTAACACACAAACACAGGTAACACATATACACAAGCAAAACTAATATAACACACAGGTAACACACGTATACAGGTAACACATGCATACCGGTAACACACATTTAACGCACATATACAGGTAGTACACATGTAACATAAGTGTAACACACATATACATGTAACACACAGATAACACACACACAGATAACACGCATGCACAGCAAACACACAGGTAACACACACATGGGTAACACATATACACAGCAAACACACAGATAACACACACATAGGTAACACAAAGGTAATACACATACACAGCAAACGCACATAAGACACAAGACACACACGTGTGTGCTGTGTGTATGCAGTGCGTCCCCCACACTGACGCGGGTGTTTGTGTGCACAGAACACCAGCCCTAGTTCAGGAACCCTCAGTCCACAGGGCATCATGGTCCCAGCCTCGGCCCTGCAGCATGGCAACTTCACCGTGGCAACAGTCAACCCATCCCAGATGGTTACAGGTATTCACTTTACTGATCCCCCAAGAAATACACGTGGTCAGGAACCTCCATGTCCACAGAATAAGTACGACCAATGAAATGTGAGAGTAAAGGAAGCACTTTGAATCTGGCTCGGAATCGAATGTATTTGTATATAAATATATAAATATTTTAAAAGGTATTCAATGCTGTTGCGGTCATAAAATAAGATTCATAAAAAAATATATACTTAATTAAAACAACCTTCTACTGTGTGTGTTGTGTGTGTGTGTGCGTGTGTGAAGCAGGTGGAACAGTGTACCAGCCCATCACAGTGGTCACCCCTCAGGGTCAGGTGCTGGCACAAGGCCTCTCCCCAGGAACCTTGCGCTTCCAGAAAACACAGGTACAGTGAAAATACCTCATTTAAACACCTAGGTACAGTGAAAACACCTCATTAAAACACCCAGGTACTGTGAAAATACTTAATTAAAACATCCAGGTACTGTGAAAATACTTTATTAAAACATCCAGGTACTGTAAAAATACTTCATTAGAACATCCAGGTACTGTAAAAATACTTTGTTAAAACACCCAGGTACTGTGAAAATACTTCATTAAAACATCCAGGTACTGTAAAAATACTTCGTTAAAACATCCAGGTACTGTGAAAATACTTCATTGAAACACCCAGGTACTGGCAAACTGTAAAAGCAAGTACTGTGATGATGCAGCAGAACAGTAAAGCCGTGTGTGTGTAGCTGCAGGTGCAGCTGAGCCAGGACCTGAGTTTCTACCCCCAGCAGCAGCAGCATGAGGAGGAGAGCAGCCGGAGCAAGAGAGGAGTTCTACCCAAGCAGGCCACTAACGTCATGAGGTCCTGGCTCTTCCAGCACATCGCTGTAAGTAACACACACACACACACACACACACACACACAGACACACACACACCCTCGAGTCTAGTCTGATGTATCTCTCTCTTTCTCAGCATCCTTACCCAACAGAGGAAGAGAAGAAGCAGATCGCTATCCAGACCAACCTCTCCCTTCTGCAGGTCAACAACTGGTGAGACACACTTAGGCACAAAACATGAACCAGCACCACGGTCTGGGCCCAGTCGACTGGGGTGTCTGCTCACTGGGTTACCAATGGGTCGACCATCCGCAGGTTCATCAATGCCAGGAGGCGGATCCTCCAGCCCATGATTGACAGCAGCTCCTCTGACACACCCAAGAGCAGGAAACGGGCCAATCAGAGCCGGCCGACGCAGCGCTTCTGGCCTGACTCCATCGCCACAGCAACTGGTCTCCCCCAGGCGATGGAGGAACAGGATGACAACGGTACATCCCATAATTCTCCAGAGTTTCCCTGAGTTCAACTGACAGGAAGTGGAGCATGTAGGGGGGAGATCAGGCCTCTTAACCTCCCACGCTGCTATGTGATGTTTTTCTTCCCTCACTGGGTCAGTTAACCTGTTCCTGGATCAGATGGTATTGTTACCACACAGTTTGTATCATGGTTTTGGTGTGGGCGATGTAGGTTGTTACAAAAGTGTAAGAAGGCACGGTATGAGGGAGGGGCGGAAGGGGGAAGTGGACGTTGTACAGGGGCAGTTGATGGTTGGCTGGCCTCAAAGTGTATTGGTTACCTCTACAGAGCTGTAGCGTTTTATAGGCGGAGGTGAGAGTGTGGGAGGAATCCCGTCGACCAATTAAGACGCATATTCTAGGAGGATGACCAATGGGAACCGGGGTTGTAGGAAGTTGACCGGTACCAATCTCAACTGGCAAACGTTAACCCTAACTTCTTGCTCGCCAGTTACCATGGTAACGATGGGTGTGAGCGTGGAGGAGCTGCAGAGCCTCTCGTCGGACGGAGCCACACTCGCCATGCAGCAAGTCATGCTGGGAACTCACAGTGAGGAAGAGGAGGACGACGACGACGAAGAGGAGGAGGAGGAGGGAGGCATAGCTGGACTGGG
Source organism: Hypomesus transpacificus (assembly GCF_021917145.1). Classification (NCBI taxonomy): domain Eukaryota; kingdom Metazoa; phylum Chordata; class Actinopteri; order Osmeriformes; family Osmeridae; genus Hypomesus; species Hypomesus transpacificus. The sequence goes on along the minus strand of NC_061071.1, from coordinate 6,300,966 downwards.
CTGATGGGATCTCTCGAAATTCTGTCCTACTGTCGCTCTCCCACTTTCTCTGGCTCTCTCTCTCTTGCTCTCTGACCATCTCGCTCTCTCTCACCCTTTTTCTCCTGCATGCCTGTTTGAACGATGTGTTTACCTTCTTCACACAGTCCCAGACTGTCCTAACACCTACCCTAGCTGACTATCTAGTACACTCCAGACATTTACACTAGCTGACTATCTAGTACACACCAGACATTTATACTAGCTGACTATCTAGTAGTACACACTTGACATTTACAGTAGCTGACTATCTAGTACACACCAGACATTTATACTAGCTGACTAACTAGTACACATTCGACATTTATACTAGCTGACTATCTAGTACACATTCGACATTTATACTAGCTGACTATCTAGTACACACCAGACATGTATACTAGCTGACTATCTAGTACACACCAGACATGTATACTAGCCACCTAGTTCAGAGCAGTGCTGGTGTGAGGGGTTGGGACAGATCAGACTGGGTTGCATATTTTTATATCTCAGACTTGGCAGGAACTTGTTTATAGTTTCTCTGTTTGCATTTCATCATGGCCCCTTTGTCTCTGCTGGATTTATCAAATAATAAAATAACAATGTTTGTCTGACTGCTGTGTGGACTCTGTGTGTGTGAATGATCAGACTCTCAGATGCTTTATGAACAAATGGGTCTTTACTTCCTGGTTCTGTACAAACAGCCACTATCAGTTCGTCATGGTGATGGCCACATAAACACACATGCTGACATCCATGTATGTCCGCATCAGTAACACAATGTCCCAGGAGAGATGTGTTTCTTTGGTAACGTACATCCTCAACATCCTGTCGGGCTGTAGAAAACGTGTCGACTGGACTTCAGGTCCCCTGTCACTTATCCCTGAAGGGACAAAACACAAGAGTTATATAGACTTACTAAATACACAACACACTTATATAGACTTACTAAACACACTAAACAGTTATATAGACTCATTAAATATACAACCGTTACATAGACTCACTAGATATCCAATACAGTTATTTAGACTCACTAGATATACAATAGTTATATAGACTCACTAGATATACAATACAGTTACTTAGACTCACTAGATCTACAAGAGTTATATAGACTCACTCGATATACAGTTGTTTTATAAACAGTCGATATACAAAGCCTCCAGACAGTAATGAGTCAGTGGTCTATACCTGCATGACGGTGTGGATCCAGGGTAGGGCATAGAGAACCTGTGTGTACAGCTCCCCTGTTCTGTTCTCTCCACAGCCATAGCTCCAGCCTAACACCCCCCACACCTTCCACACAGACTCCCCCTCACAGGCCAGCGGACCCCCGTTGTCCCCCTGCACACACACACACACAAGTTAGAATTCCCTGCAAGCACCTACTGATATTTCGTTAGAGTCAGAGGTGTCCACTCTCGCACACACTCACACCCAGTTCTGTTGGCAGGAGTGAGCAAGAGTGTAAGCTGGTGTGTGTGTGTGTGTGTGTGTGTGTGTGTGTGTGACCTCACGTGCCCTACCAGGCAGGAGTGTGGTCCGCTGTGTGTGTGTCCGGCACAGAGGCTCCAGGGGGAGGAGGGGGCTTCACACAGCCTGCTGGAGAGCACCTGCACCTGGGCAGACTGGAGCAGCAAGCTGGGCTCCCCTGGAGAAACACACCGTGACGCTTCACCAGGGAGGGTGGATGTGGGGGTATTTCAGTGGTGCATGTGTTTTGTGCGTGTCTCACCCATGGACACAGTCAGTAGGGATGAGTATCCAGGTGAGTGTATGTGTGTGTGTGTGTATGTGTGTGTGTCTCCCCTAACCTCCAATCTGCGTGGCCCCCCAGCCAGAGATCTGGCAGCTCCGCCCCTCCTCTAACTGCTCACCGTGATTGGGCAGACAGATGGGTTTCACCAGGCCTGCAGGGAACAGACAGCCTGGCTCACTAACACTACGTCTGGATGAATCTTCACACGCATGGGAAATGGTTACATTCCATCCTTATTATGACAGTATTACAGTAAGACAAATGTAAGAAAGTTTGGCGACGTCGACAAATGGGAAATGACATATTTATGGGAAGTTACATAACATAGAAGATGTCTACCTGTCAAACTGAACAGAAAAGGTAGCGTGTATTTTTGCTCTGCTTGTTTGTTTGTGTACCGTTGACGCTGAGGGCTTGCTCCAGCCTGATGAGTGCAATGTCATACTCTGTCCTGCGGGGGCGGTAGAGGGCATGATAGACGATCCTCTTCACAGAGAGAGACCCCGCTCCGTTAATTGGCTGGGCTGTCAATCCAACATACACCACCCACTGCCCAGGGTCATCAAATCTGATTGGACAGCAGGAGGGCAAAGGGAGAACAACAACCAATTCGGTCCATTATTTCAGCAACATTATTTCGGCAATACCGTTAAATGACAGACAAACAGACAAAGAGTGGCTCAAAAAACCAACCATGAAGAAATACAACAATGGTTCTCAGTTGCCCCTGCCCGGAAGCGGGTCACCGGGGCCCCCCCCTGGAGCCAGGCCCGGGGGTGGGGCTCGATGGCGAGCGCCTGGTGGCCGGGCCTTTTCCCATGGGGCCCGGTCGGGCACAGCCCGAAGAGACAACGTGGGACCCTCTTCCAGTGGGCTCACCATCCGCAGGAGGGGTCATGGGGGTCGGGTGCAGTGTGAGACGGGCGGCGGCCGAAGGCGGGGGCCTTGGCGGTCCGATCCTCGGCTGCAAAAGTTAGCTTTAGGGACGTGGAACGTCACCTCGCTGGCGGGAAAGGAGCCTGAGCTGGTGCGCGAGGTAGAGAGTTTCCGGCTAGATATAGTCGGCCTCGCCTCGACGCACAGCGTGGGCTCCGGAACCAGTCTCCTTGAGAGGGGCTGGACTCTCTTCCACTCTGGAGTTGCCCTTGGTGAGAGGCGTCGAGCTGGGGTGGGAATACTGGTTTCCCCTCGGTTCGGCGCCTGTACATTGGGGTTCACCCCGGTGGACGAGAGGGTAGCCTCCCTCCGCCTTCGGGTGGGGGGACGGGTCCTCACTGTCGTTTGTGCTTATGCACCAAACGGCAGCTCAGAGTACCCACCCTTTTTGGAGTCTCTGGGGGGGGTGCTGGAAAGCGCTCCTCCTGGGGATTCCCTCGTCCTCCTGGGGGACTTCAATGCTCATGTGGGCAATGACAGTGAGACCTGGAGGGGCGTGATTGGGAGGAACGGCCCCCCCGATCTGAACCCGAGTGGTGTTTTGTTGTTGGACTTCTGTGCTAGACACGGTTTGTCCATAACGAACACCATGTTCAAGCATAAGGGTGTCCATATGTGCACCTGGCACCAGGACACCCGAGGTCTCAGTTCGATGATCGACTTTGTAGTCGTGTCATCGGACTTGGGGCCGCATGTCTTGGACACTCGGGTGAGGAGAGGGGCGGAGCTGTCAACTGATCACCACCTGGTGGTGAGTTGGCTTCGATGGTGGGGGAGGACGCCGGTCAGGCCTGGCAGGCCCAAACGTAATGTGAGGGTCTGCTGGGAACGTCTGGCGGAACCCTCTGTCAGAAGGAGCTTCAACTCCCACCTCCGGGAGAGCTTCGATCATGTCTCGGGGGGGGCCGGGGACATTGAGTCCGAATGGGCCATGTTCCGGGCCTCCATTGTTGAAGCGGCTGACCGGAGCTGCGGCCGCAGGGCGGTCGGTGCATGTCGCGGCGGTAACCCTCGGACCCGGTGGTGGACTCCGGAGGTGAGGGATGCCGTCAAGCTGAAGAAGGAGGCCTATCGGACTTTATTGGCTGGTAGGACTCCAGAGGCAGCTGATGTGTACCGGCAGGCCAAGCGGAACGCGGCTTTGGCGGTCGCGGAGGCAAAAACCCGGGCATGGGAGGAGTTCGGCGAGGCCATGGAGAATGACTTCCGAACGGCTTCAAAAAGGTTCTGGACCACCATCCGGCGGCTCAGGAGGGGGAAGCAGTGCTCTGTCAACACTGTATACGGTGGGGATGGTGCGCTGCTGACCTCGACGGGGGACGTCCTGGATCGGTGGAAGGAATACTTCGAAGACCTCCTTAATTCCACCAACACGCTTTCCGACGTGGAGGCAGAGTCTGGGGACATCGGGGGGGGCCCTTCTATCTCTGGGGCTGAGGTCGCCGAGGTGGTTGAAAAGCTCCGCGGTGGCAGGGCCCCTGGGGTGGATGAGGTCCGCCCGGAGTTCCTTAAGGCTCTGGATGTTGTAGGGCTGTCTTGGTTGACACGACTCTGCAACATCGCGTGGACATCGGGGACAGTGCCTCTGGACTGGCAGACCGGGGTGGTGGTTCCCCTCTTTAAAAAGGGGGACCGGAGGGTGTGCTCCAACTTTAGGGGGATCACACTCCTCAGCCTCCCTGGGAAAGTCTATTCAGGGGTCCTGGAGAGGAGGGTCCGTCGGATTGTCGAACCTCGGATTCAGGAGGAGCAATGTGGTTTTCGTCCTGGCCGTGGAACAGTGGACCAGCTTTATACCCTCCGCGGAGTCCTGGAGGGTACATGGGAGTTCGCCCAACCAGTCTACACATGTTTTGTGGATTTGGAAAAGGCGTTCGACCGTGTCCCTCGGGGGCTCATGTGGGGGGTGCTCCGAGAGTACGGGGTACCGGATTTCCTGATCGGGGCTGTCCGGTCCCTGTACGACCGGTGCCAGAGTTTGGTCCGCATTGCCGGTAGTAAGTCGAACTTGTTTCCGGTGAGGGTTGGACTCCGCCAGGGCTGCCCTATGTCACCGATTCTGTTCATTACCTATATGGACAGAATTTCTAGGCGCAGCCAGGGTGTTGAGGGGGTCCGGTTTGGTGACCTCAGGATCGGGTCGCTGCTTTTTGCGGATGATGTGGTCCTGTTGGCTTCATCGGGCCGTGACCTTCAGCTCTCACTGGAGCGGTTCGCAACCGAATGTGAAGCGGCTGGGATGCGAATCAGCACCTCCAAATCTGAGGCCATGGTAATCGACCGGAAAAGGGTGGAGTGCCATCTCCGGGTCGGGGAGGAGATCCTGAACCAAGCGGAGGAGTTCAAGTATCTCGGGGTCTTGTTCACGAGTGAGGGAAGAATGGAGCGCGAGGTCGACAGGCGGATCGGTGCGGCGTCCGCAGTGATGCGGGCTCTGCATCGGTCCGTCGTGGTGAAGAAGGAGCTGAGTCGAAAGGCGAAGCTCTCTATTTACCAGTCGATCTACGTTCCTACCCTCACCTATGGTCACGAACTATGGGTAGTGACCGAAAGAACGAGATCGCGAATACAAGCGGCCGAAATGAGCTTTCTCCGTAGGGTGTCCGGGCTCTCCCTTAGAGATAGGGTGAGAAGCTCGGTCATCCGGGAGGGGCTCAGAGTAGAACCGCTGCTCCTCCGCGTCGAGAGGAGCCAGCTGAGGTGGCTCGGGCATCTGATTAGGATGCCTTCTGGACGCCTCCCTGGTGAGGTGTTCCGGGCACGTCCCACTGGGAAGAGGCCCCGGGGAAGACCCAGGACACGCTGGAGGGACTATGTCTCTCAGCTGGCCTGGGAACGCCTTGGGGTCCCCCAGGAAGAGCTGGCGGAAGTGGCCGGGGGGAGGGAAGTCTGGGCCTCCCTGCTTAGGTCGCTGCCCCCGCGACCCGATCCCCGGACAAGCGGCAGATGACGACGACGACGACCGTTAAATGAACTACCATGTAACTTCATAGCAATACCTCTAGTATCAACCTTGTATTCACATAAGGACTGTATGTAGTTACACTCTGTCAAGGGTTAGTTAAGTTATCACACATGTGAAACATGACATGGGGGAGGTTGGGCTTTCCAGGGGTAAGTGGATGTTAACATTAATCTTGCTCTGGTGACACAACCTTCACCTGCCACACACATACACACTCAAACATTTTCATGATCAATAGACAATGACCCAACCATTAACTCTAACAAAGAGCAGTGAGCATGGAGGTGTGCACGTGTGTGTACGTGTGTGTGTGTGTGTACGTGTGTGTGTCTCACCCATAGACACAGTGAGCAGCAGTCAGTATCCAGGTGTGTGTGATGACCGCGGCCCCACAGGTGGGGGTGTGCTTGTGGTGCAGGCTGGCCATCCAGGGGAGTTGTCCAGGGGGGGACGCTGCCCCCCCCACAATACGAGACTCTAGCCTGGGCCTGAGACTACAATCTGGTGGGGGGGGGGAGAGATACACACACACCCATAAACCCAAACAGATACAAGTCACAGAGCTCAATAGGCTGAATTCACTCTTACAGTGGTGTAAAGTCATCTTACTGTAATGCCTAGTCCTCACAGACACATATACACACACACACTCATTAACTTACCCAGGCAGCTAAGTGTGGTCACATTTCCAGAACTGCACTGGGTCTTACTGGGTACAGAACAGGGACGAGGTTACACACACACACGCACACACACATATATACACAGATGCACACACCAATACCAGACGTGGGACCTCCTCCTGATGTAGGACTAGAAAACGTTTGATTGGTTGGTGTACCTGAGGAGGGTGGGGTTCTGGATGCTGATGGAGGGTTGGAGGGTGAGCAGGTTGAGGTTGACCAATACCAGGCCAGTCTGGAGGAGGGGTTCCACAGAGGAGAGGGGGAGGGAACTGGAGCTGCTGTAACTGCACACGCACACACACAAACACACACACACACACGCACAAGCACATGCATGCACACGCACACACACACACAGTTTGGTTGACAGTCGTCCTTACTGCAGAAGCTCTATGTAGCTCCTCAAATAGAAAAGGGTAATGGTAAAACGGAACATCTTGACCTACTTACAACTGTATGTGTGTGAGTGTGTGTGTGTGTTGATTCGCTGCGAGGGAATGGGAACAGGATTACCACTGTGGTTAATGGAGCAGGAACACCTACCATGGCCCTGGGCCATTCTGACAAAACACCTGCGGAGGGCTGGTGAGGGGGATGAGTATGTACCTGGGGGTGTGTCTGTACCTGGGGGTGTGTCTGTACCTGAGGGTGTGTCTGTACCTGGGGGTGTGTCTGTACCTGAGGGTGTGTCTGTACCTGAGGGTGTGTCTGTACCGGGGGGGGGTGTCTGTACCTGAGGGTGTGTCTGTACCTGAGGGTGTGTCTGTACCTGGGGGTGTGTCTGTACCTGAGGGTGTGTCTGTACCTGAGGGTGTGTCTGTACCTGAGGGTGTGTCTGTATCGGGGGGGGGTGTCTGTACCTGGGGGTGTGTCTGTATCGGGGGGGGGGGGGTGTCTGTACCTGGGGGTGTGTCTGTACCTGGGGGTGTGTCTGTATCGGGGGGGGGGTGTCTGTACCTGGGGGTGTGTCTGTACCTGGGGGTGTGTCTGTATCGGGGGGGGGTGTCTGTACCTGGGGGTGTGTCTGTATCGGGGGGGGGGGTGTCTGTACCTGGGGGTGTGTCAGTATCTGGGGGTGTGTCTGTACCTGGGGGTGTGTCTGTATCTGGGGGGGTGTCTGTACCTGGGGGGGTGTCTGTACCTGGGGGCGTGTCTGTACATGGGGGTGTGTTTGTGTCTACCTGTCGTATCCCAGCTGTCTGCAGGCAGCCTGTCCCAGGGAGGAGGAGTTTCCACCTGTAGAACACACAGTCCACCACGCCCCCTTACTGCAGACCTGGAGAACTGACCCACGCCCACTCACACGCACTACAAACACACACACACAGGAAGTGTTGTGGAGTGTGCGTCCGTAGCAGCATGTTTGTGAGTGTGTGGGAGTGTGTGTATGCGTGTGTAGTGTGTGTGTGTCTCACCACAGTTGAGCTCATCGTCTCCATGAGGACAATCCTTGACCGCGTCACAGCGGAGGCTCTGGTGCACACACACCTGGGAGGAGCTACAGCGGAACTTCCCAGAACAGCCCAGTCCCACTGTGGAAACACACACACAGAAACACACACACAGAAACACACACACACCCAGACACACACACACAGAAACACACACACACAAAGACACACACGCACACACACTGACACTGTCAAGGCTCCTCTTGTAATCTCATGTAACACTTAGTACTGCTGTCTCCAGTTACATAGAACAACAAGATCTGGTTGCACAAAATCTATTCTACACTATATCTTTCAATACACACTCTGTACTACACTCCCCCACACGCCTCTGCCTCTTTTTCCTCTCTCTCTAGACAGATCCATAAGAAGAAGCATTTCACGTTAATTTATGCATTGTTGAAAGATGGACAGACTGACAGGTAGACTGGTATGTAGACAGACCGACAAACAACATACAGATAGACAGACAGACTGACAGGCTAATATATAGATAAACACACGAACAGACAGACTGATGTACAGACCGACAGACAGGCTGATAAATACACAGACTGACAGACAGACATGGAGACAGACAGACTGATGTCCAGACCGACAGACTGATATACAGACAGACCGACATACATGCAGACATGCAGACAAACAGACAGGTACCTCCCAGTCCTATCCCCAGGATCAGGATCAGTGCCAGGACCAGTCCCAGCAGCACTAACAGCGCCCTCCAGTGGCGCACTACGTAACCTCGCAACGACTTTGTCTCCACAAGGGAAGAGAAAACAGCACTTTCCCCTGCAGCACCACAGAAGAAGAGGAAGAGCAGTAGTCATGCAGGACAGATAATAATGTGTGTGTGAGAGAGAGACAGACAGCACGTGTGTGTGTATGAACATGTATGTGTACGTACCGTGGATGAAAGGCTGGACCTTGATGATGGCGGGGGCCGTGCCGGGGTGATGTCTCTGGGCCAGGGGGACGACTGGGGGGGCCAGGGAGGGGAGGCGGGGGTAGGAGGCCAGGGGGGAAGGGGTGGGGACATGGGGGGCAGGGGGCAGGTTGGAGCTGGACGTGTGGGAGTCGGGGAGGGGGGTTTGGGAGGTGGGGACGTTGGGGTGGGAGGGCTCCTGGATGTAGCTGCCACTGATGGCCAGGCTGCTGATGTAACAGCTGGAGGGCGTCTCCACCACCGGCAGGTCCTCCTCATCACTGGCAGACTCCTCCTCCTCGCCAGCTAGCCCCGCCCCCGGACCCTGCACACCAACAACGTTGTGGATGGGGCTCCAGTGTGTGTGAGAGTGTTGTCTGTAACAGTCACAGTGTGTTGACGTAATCGGGATAAGCGTGTGTCTCTGAGAGGGAGTGTGTGTGTGAGAGGGAGGGTTTCATGTGATTGTGATAAAGAGTGATACGTGTGTTTGTCTCGGAGCGTAAGCGTGCGCGAGTGTTAGCATGAGTGCGTGAGTGCCACTGACCTTCTCCTGTGAGCGTGTTCCTTCTGTGGTAGCCGGGTGTTCGCTGGTCATTATCCCATCAGGCATCGTTATGTCTCCCGAACCAGCTAATCATCCCAGCCCCTTTGAGTTCAACCGACTGACTGGTCCCCGATCACTCAGACTGACTGGCCTGGTGGTTGGAATGACCGGATGACTGTCGTGACAACTGACTGTGCTGTGTCTGCCTATCTGACCCTCTGACTGGCTAGCTAACTCGCCGGTGTTATTACTACTCGGTGCACCCTCTCGCTCTCCTACCCCAGCTGTAGGCCCCTCCCCCCAGGCCTGTCAGGCTGGAGCAGGTGTCTCAGAGCCAGAATCCTTCCGTGATGGAGCTGGGACTCGGGTTACACAGAAGGTGTGTGTTTGTATGTATCTGGGGAACAACAGGAGTCAGTGTTACCGAGCTGCCCAAGGCCTGGGGTACAGGGGGGGGCGGGAGAGGGGGGTTACATCACTGAGCCATTATCCACCGAAGATCTTCTGTCTGACCTGAAGATCCAGTTTCTGATCTGGGGGGAGTGTTTGTGTCGTGTGTCGTGTTCTTGCGTGTGTGGTGGATGTGTGTGTCGAGTCCTAGGCAGGCAGGCAACGGTAGCCTGGGATCACTACACTCATTCTGGATTTGGTGGATTCTTCTGGAACCTCTCAGTACATTTTAGATCTACAAGAGTCATTTTCAAAGGCCTCAGACCAAAATTCCTATGGAGGCAATGGTGGCAAAGGCTATGATCATCTTGGTTGTGTACGCAAATGCATTACAGTACTCCTCTGTACAGTCATCGTGTTAAACCCGCCCCATATCAGATAAATGGTTATGATTGGCCTGACACTTTTCATGCCGGAGGAAAATCTGTTTGAATGGGAGGGATGCCAGACCCATATGCCAGAGCAACTCAACCACGAGCTAGTAGACAGGTCTGGCTCCCAGCCTATGACAATGATACAACAGTGGACAAATAACAACCACTGTGCTCCAGTACAAGGCTCATTGATATCATAATATATTATATCAGGTTTGGGTTGCACTAAAACAGGAAGAACACAGGTTTGGATTGCAATACATTTGTGACATAGATGATTTTAGCATTGAAACCTGTTCGGTGAACATAGTCATAACTAACTAAGGATTATGGTTAATGTCGTTCAAACGTTGGTATATGGGTTAGGGTTCGAGTACACATTATTTTCCATGAGGGCCTTTAAGAACTAATTGATCCAATACCATAACTTTTATCCATAATCACATTCAAAAGGTCCTATTGTAGCACATAGGCTACTACCCATGGGCGTCAGCAGCATTTTGAGAGTGGGGGGGGACACATTTTGCCGGGGGGTCCGGGGGTTTCTCCCCAGAATTTGTTTTAAGATGTAGGTGCAATTTCCAGCATTCTGGTGCATTTACCACAACTATTTACCATAGTTGTTATACATATACTGAGGGGCTGGACATTAAAATATTTTGAAAACTAAACTTCCCAATAAGCAATGAGACATCTTCAACTACCTGTCACTTTTCAGCACTCACCTCAGCAACAGAGCTGTCTCCACTGCCCCTGCATGCTGCCCCTGCATGCTGCCCCTGCCTCTGACTCACTCTCAACCACCTAGGCTATATCAGGAGACATGGACATGCATTGAGCATTCTTTCATATTGATAATTGAAATAAACTTTATGTAGATTGTTCATGTGAAGATTTCTGAGATGTAAATCATGTTATCAGCATATCAAATTCACAATTGGTAGAGCTATAAGTTTAGTAGCCTAATAATTATGTAGGCTACATAAGAAATTAGCATCTCCCTAAAGCATGACTGGACAGTTCAGAAATGGTCAAATGTGTGTTCAAACCTGTAGTCTTTTCCACAGATCACATTCTTAGGATGTGAGCTTTCAGAAAATACATGATGGGTAAGGTGGTTGAATCAGTTTCCCTAAATGGCACAGCCCAAAAAAGTATCAGCCATATACTCCATTTACCAATACCGAATTTATTATGCATGGAAAGCATACTAATATGGAGAGAAGGACGTGTCTCTTGTCTCATTAGATAACATCCCGAGGGTAGAAGCTTTCAGAGCAGAGGATATATGGTTTTAATGGTTGAATCCGCTTTTACTTCATTTTACTGACTAACATGTACTGTAGCAATGAAATTCTTCAAATTACCAAAATTACAAGTTGAGCAACCTTGTTAAATTTGGAAGACGATTCTGAAATAAAAGGTTTTTCTTCTTTTTTTTCAGTCGTTAGAAAAACTAGCATGTTAGCTAAAGTAACTCCAGATTAGCTCACGGTTGTTATGGCAATAAAAAAAACTGCAATTTATTTTGTAGCTACTTGTAGCTGCTTTTTCTGCCTGAAACAGACCCCTAGGTCTGAACACGGCCAAAAGCAGACCCAGATTAAGAAATCAACAAATGCTGTTCCACTTGTAATGGGTAAATAAAGTATGGTATTAATTGCCTAGTGCTGGATGTATGTAAAAACCTTGCTTATCTAGTTAGCTATAATCATAATGTTTGCAGAAGGATCTTTGTGACTCAACTACTGTAATACTATTATAGTCAGAGAATGTCTCACAAGGGTGCTTTGGCCACTGAAGGGAAAACTTGGGCAACTCTGACTTACTTTCCTCTTCTTCGAAAACAACCTCCATATGTCCATCTCGTCTGTCTGAAGCATAGAGTTAATAAGTGCTAGCTGCATGCGCGATGCGTCGATCAAAGAGTATGGGAGTTGAATCTGCGTGGGTGATGCTGTTTGACTACAAAACGCGGAGTGGAATTCTATTGCTATGAGTTTTCTTCCTACTGATAAAGTGGAACGGATTTGATTGTGAAGCATTGGAGAGATCGCTGGACTAGTAGACCTGCAGTCATGCACTAATATTTTGATCGCAAATGTGGGGGTCCAAACGACTTTTTTTTTTTAAGTGAAGGGGACGTGACCCCCCCAAGTTACATTGCAGCGACGCCCATGCTACTACCTATGCCCTACTAAATATGCAGATGGTTTTCATCGTCCACTTATGACTCCTAGCTGGCACCGGAAGCATGGTTTCAACGACACCGGCAGCCACTCTGATGCAGGAGAGGGAGGTAGTGACAGACACACCATCTCTGATGATGATGATGGTGTTGATGATGATGGTGACGACGTACCCCTCCTTCTCCACTTATCTCCACCTCCTCCTCTGCTCTTTCCTCTCTGTCACGACTGTACAGACTACTCAAATGTGACTCAGCACTGCTTTTTGTGTCTCTCTCTCGCACGCAAATAACAACCGTCCAAAATGTTACGGTTCTAATAAAAAGAGCACCACAGGCTTTAAAGAAGAGCTCGTATTTGGCAGTTTATGTAGTGTTCCTAACAGCGTCACAGCCTCATCATATCACACTCAACATGCTTCATGGCTGTTCTGTACACAGAGATTGAATGGATTCATTTAGTGAGACCGAATAGCATCATCGTCACGTTCATTCAATTTTTTGCGCTCGTGATGTGTCAGTGGATTTTTAGGTGTCCATCACGAATGCCTGTAGAATAATGATGTCTCGTCAGTGAGCGTGCCTGTGTGGGTCCATGTCCTTCAGCTCACTGGCTGTTGGAGCTGCGGTTACCATCACCGACAACACGACAACACTGTGGATCGGGGACTGATTCGGGACCGCTGCTTATTCTGCAGCCCAAGACACCGAACCGCCTGGATTTAACGGGTTGTATTACTACTGGATGCACGAGATGGAATGCCGAGTGTTGTCGATCCAGAGTCACGTCGTCAGGGGATATGTGGGCAACAAATCGGCGTCGTTCCCGTTGCAGGTACAATTGTCTTCTCTGATAAGACATAAATGTTTCAGTAGTCCGTAAATAAAAATGCATCATGACAGTTGCTCTGATGTTGTCTAGCCGGTAAAAGTGTGGTTTACAGGGCAAGTGCAGGTAGCATACAGAAAGGTCACATGGCTAAATACCCTTTCGTCGCTAGCTTGCATGTTTATTAGAACTTAAATTGACATGTTTTACAGTGTTGACAGTTCCAAGATCGACCAAAAAAACCTGACTAGCATCATTCCTATCTAGTAACATGACTGAATGTCACGTTCCTATGATTATTGGCAACATGGTCTCGAGTGGCAGCTGTTACATCCCAGTCTGTCTCAAAACTAAGTGATGTGTGAGACATCCTCCTCATCCTCCTCCTCCACCATCTTCATCATCCTCATCACCATAAACATTGTCAGCACTAGAAATAGCCCTCTAAATCGCTAGTCACGCGTTAGGGACGCCCGTGTTTGACTGTTATTGATACCAAATGGTTTCAGGTGTGGATACTGAATGATTTCCCCAGACTTATTATCTGGTCATGTCAGTCACATGAAGAAGATTGATGATGGTGATGATGAGAGTGGTAACGGAGATGATGAGTGGGGATATCCTCTGTCTTCGCTATCTTGAAGCAGCAGGCGCTGCATGTCAGCCAGACTAACGTCGGAATGTGATTGGCTTGTACCTGCCTGACGTCACCGCAGCGGGACACTAATATTCGGTTGTTTTTTAGCGTAGGGTCACCCTGATGGAGCAAACGGTGTTATTGTTCTAGATAAAGTACCCACTGTTGTTTCTCTGGAAACTCCTAGAACATAAACTGGCCTAGTGTGGTCTGTCCTGGCCTATGCCGCTGTTCTATCATTGTTTAAACGTTTGTCTGTCTGTCTGTCTGTCCTCAGGTGCTGGGCTTTGAGGTAGATTCTATCAACTCTGTGCAGTTCTCTAATCACACAGGTAGGTGCATCCTGAGCTGTCTGCTGGTCTGACTGTATTTTTCCAAACCAGAAGCATCATGGTTCTGTCCTTGTGCAGTAGAAGACAGGATGTTTTTTGTCCGTCCGCCGAAATGTCAAATGATTCCCCCTTCAGTTTTTGGAGCTAATGAATTGGCCATTGAGGAGATCTGAATGTGTAATTGGGTCGTCTTAGACCACATAGTTGAGGAACCGTCTAGCAGGTTTCGATGGCAAAGCTGCTCTGATTCTCTGCTTTAGTCTCACAGCTGACAACACTCAGCAGCTGCCTGCTGCTACTACCCACTGCTCTGTGTGTGTGTCTGTGTGTGTGTGTGTGTCTGTGTGTGTGTGTGTGTGTGTCTCTGTGTGTGTGTGTGTGTGTGTCTCTGTGTGTGTGTGTGCGAGCAGCTGAAAGTCTGCTCCCAGCATAGAGTCAGAATTGCGACAGCAGCAAATGATGACGACAGAGCCAGCCCTTATCTCAAAGATTCCCTCCTCCTTGTGCGCATACACACACACACACTCGCTCGTAAGAGAGCAGAGGCGACTGTTCTTCGCTCTCAGCCCTCGGGCTTTCTTCTGGCCTGTTGCTAGGCAACCAGCAGCACACCATGTGACCTGCTTTGGTGACTCACCTGAAATGTGACATCACGACTCCTGCAGCAGCGATGGTGTCTGTGAGAGCAGCCCCCACCTCGTCCCCCCTTTTCACCCCCGGTTGGAGGGACTGCTAGCCCCGAGCTCAGGCCCACTACCCCCAGCCCTTTCCTGGGCTGCTCTGCCACCACGGTAGGGGGCTTTTATTGGGCCTCCTGCTCCCCCGGCTGGGGATTCAGATGTGTGTATGGAAGAGCTGAAAAGAGAGAAGAAGATGGAGAGATAATTGAGAGGAATTAATATTTCAAGGGATGTTGTGAACTGAACTGCACTGACAAGGTCCTGCAGGTCTCCTAGGTAACTGTTTCGACTCCCAGCTGACACCCCCGTTTCGAAGGATAAGGACCACTGTGTCCTAAGTTCCTGACCTCTGTCTCCTCGGTCAGTGACCCCTGACCTCTGTCTCCCAGGTCACTGACCCCTGACTTTTCTCTCAGGTTACTCCCACTGGAAAGGCCAGGTGTTGACAGCTGACGAGCTGCATGTTCTATATGAAGGGATCAAGCTGAACAACGTCCATCACTACGACTACGTTCTCACAGGTGAGAGGAGGGAGGGAGATAAAGGGAGGGAGGGAGGTAGAAAAGGAGGGTGGGATGGAAAGAAGGAGGGGGAGATGAAGGGAGAGAGAGAGAAAGGTAGGGAGGGGGAGGGGGGAGAGGGGTTCAGAGGGAGGGAGACGGAGGGAGAGAAAGAAAGAGGGAGCGGGATACGAAGAGAGCGAGACGGAGGGAGAGAAAGAGCGGGAGCAAGAGGAAGACATGGAGGGCGAGACCGTGAAGGCTCTTCCTCCTAGTGAGACTGCTGAGGTGTGAAACGCTCCCAGCAGCAGGAAACTGCTATCTGTCACACACTCTTACGCACAGACACACACGCACACACACACGCACTTATGACATCCGTCCAAATTCCAACAGCTCTCTTGTCAACCTCTTATGACCCGTTCCACATTCAGTAACAGCCAGAACACACTTCGTTTCCCCATCCACACACACACACGCACACACACACACCCACACACACAAGTTGTGATGTCGCGTCCAAATGGTTGACTGTGTTTCTCGCCAGGCTACAACAGAGACACATCCTTCCTTGAGATGGTGGTGGACATCATTCAGGAGCTGAAGAGAGCAAACCCTAACCTCGTCTATGGTGTGTACCACATGAATCAATATACATATGTGTGTGTGCGTGTGTGTGTGTGTGTGTGTGTGTGTGTGTGTGTGTGGGGGGGAAACTAATTGTGTTCTGGTTTAATTTGACAGTGTGTGATCCAGTACTGGGAGACCATGGCTCTATGGTAAATTCTTGATTTCTTGGAAGGGCATGTGTGTGAACGTGCCCTGTGTGGGTGTGAAGTGTGTATGTGATAGGAGCAGCTGGGGAAAGAGCACATTTCATTTCACACTGATAGATGCCATTAGCCTGAGCCGCAGAAAGAATTATGCGGAATCATTGAGGCTATTGTGACTCATCAGTCTGTGTGTGAGAGCGCGTATGTGTGTGTGTGCCTGCCTCTGTTCCTGTGCATGCTTGTGTGTTTATGTGACTGATGTATGTGTGTATGTAACTTATTGCAATTGATGTGTGTGTGTGTGTGTGTGAGAGAGAGAGACTTGGTTTGTGTTGGACCTATGTGTTTGTATGTAACTGATGTGTGTGTGTGTAACTTGTGTGTGTGTTTGTCCAGTATGTTCCCGAGAACCTCCATCCTGTCTACAAGAACAAGGTGGTTCCTGTCGCAGACATCATCACACCCAACCAGTTCGAAGCAGAGTGAGTAAAGAACATAGTCCGGCTGTGTTATACTTATATGTACTACAGTTATACTTGGAGGTAGTTTGGTACGACAGTACTTCAATTCTGCAGCAGGCGGTTGGCTCCCTCTGCTGGAAACTCTGAGTAGTGCATGCTGAAACTGACATGGATTTTCACATTGTGTCTGTGTGCTAGGTTGTTAACAGGGAAGAACATCAGCACAGAGAAGGATGCTGTGGAGGTAAGTGTGTCTCTGGAACTCGCCAGCAGCACGACGCCTGATAAACCCAAAACAAACACATCCTGTCGGGCTCCACTCATATCATGTGTGTGTGTGTGGCCAGGTGATGGACCTGCTCCATAAGATGGGTCCCGACACGGTGGTGATCACCAGCTCTGATCTCCCCTCACGCCTTGGAGACCGCTTCCTGGTGTCCCTGGGCAGTCAGAGGACTGGTACGTGTGTGTGTGTCAGTGTGTGTGTGTGTGTGTGTGTGTGTGTGTGGTGTTCTTCACCTCGATTACTCTTTGGGAGATGTTGAGGAGGTGTGTCTGTGCTGTGTGTCAGTGCTGCCAGATGGGACCAAGTCCACCCAGCGCGTCAGGATGGAGGTGCCCAAGGTGGATGCTGTGTTTGTGGGGACAGGAGATCTGTTTGCTGCCATGCTGCTGGCCTGGACACACCACCACCCCAACGACCTCAAGGTCTGACACACACACACACACACACACACACACACACGCACGGCACACACACAAACACAGACCGTTTGACTCAAATCACTACCTTAACGACCTACTGGTCTGAACACACACACCTCCGAAGTCCATTGCATACCCCAGCTGATTATAACCTTCCTCCTGTGTCTAGACTGCGTGTGAGAAGACCTTCTCAGTCATGCATCACGTGATCCAGAGGACCATCTCTTATGCTCACGGTGAGACACACCCCCTATTGATGACATCACACCCTACGAATCACCTCGCACTCTACCTGTGACATCACAGCCTACGCGTGACACGATACCCTTACTCTGGAGTGGATCGGGGCCTTCCCAGCGTGTTTTCACATGCGCTGTGTTTGGTGTGTGTGTGTGGGGTGTGTGTGGGGTGTGTGTGTTTGGTGTGTGTGTTGACAGACCTGGCGGGCCCTGGCCGGCGTCCCAGCCCCCCCCAGCTGGAGCTGAGGATGGTTCAGAGCAAGGCTGACATTGAGGAGCCCGCCATCGTCATGGAGGCCACCGTCCTATAGAGGCCCGCCCCCCCCCCCACCACCACCACCACCACGGTCCCCCCAGCCCTGGCCCCCTCCCAGCCCTGGCCCCCCCCCCCCCCCATGCCCCCCAGCCCCCAAACGACCCGCCCCTGCCCCAACGCCACAATCGCACAATGTATAGATGTTGTCATCTGACCCGTAACGTGACATTGCCTTAGAATCTTAACAGCACAGCACATCATAGGAGGAGGAGGAGGAGGGGTGGAGGAGAGGAAGGATGGAAAGGAGGGGTGGAGAGGTGGAGGGGATATAGAGGAGAGGTGGAGGGATGGAGAGGAGGAGAGCAGTGATTCTGTAGTTGTATCTCTTCTATTCCCTCGTGGATGGAACTTAACCTTCTGGTTGTTCCTGACTATACTCACACAAACACACTCGTAAACACCCGCAAACACACTTGAAAGCACAAACACACACACTCACAATAACACACACAAAAACACATCCACTGACTCACACAAACACTCTCAAAGTCACACACATTCCTACGGTAGGAAGTGGGTGTTTCGGAGCCATGTTCCAAACTTCCACAGTTTGACAGCCAATCATAGCAGCCGGTGAAGAGGTGTCCAGCCAACCACAGCTGAGGGAGCACCTGACCTCTGACCCCTGGCGTGGTTTGGGCTCGTACGCGGAGCCTCTTATCTATGCTGTCGTTATTTCACGATGTTTGAAATGCAAGGTCCCTGTCATTTTTCATGTGTATTTCCCTTTAATTTTTGGTTTGATATATTTTAGTTTTTAATCTCATTGTATTTTACTTTAAGTTATTTGTAGAAATCAGCTGGGAACTATTAGCTCTGACTGACATATCTTACTGGGGAAGCATGTTGTCACGCAGCACGTTGTCACGCACATTCTGTGACAAATCTCCTGTGTAATCATCAAACAGACATTATCAGATGATGTATCACCTTAGTTTATAATGTAACAAGTTCAGATTACAGCTCAGAAACCACTGCTGGGGAACCATAGGTCTAGAACCTCACATAGGGAACAGCTCTAGAACCACTGCTCTGGAATCTCACTAAGAGAACAGCTCTAGAACCACTGTTCTGGAATCTCACTAAGAGAACAGCTCTAGAACCACTGCTCTGGAAACTCACGTGGGGAACAGCTCTAGAACCACTGCTCTAGGACCACAGCTCTGTAGAATCTGACCCACTGATCTTCAGTGGTAGCGTGTAGGGGGTGTGTCTCGGTGCAGAACCAATCAGGGGCTGGCTCTGGTCTGATTGACAGGCGTTTTCTCCTCAGCTTCTCATCAACCGTGACCTGTTCCATCTGTGTTCTGGTGTACCTGTAAATGTGGTGTTAATGTGTGTGGGTGTGTGTATGTACGTGTGTACGTGTGTATGCATATGCGTGTGTGTATGTATGTGTGTTAATGTGTGTGTGTGTGAGACGAAAACTGTGTGTGTGTGTGTGTGTGTGCGTGTGTATTTCTGTGATTTGATGTGGTGTACGGGGGCTAAAAAAGTAGAGTGAAAAAGCCAGCAGGATTGGTCAGACAGCAGGGGTCAGGGGTCAGCCTGGCCGGGTCAGAGACGCTGACCCTGCTGCTGCCACGGGTCTCGTCTGGGCAGGTACAGGTTGGCAGTGCCAACTATAATGCTTCTATGTGTGTGTGTGTGAAAGGAGAGGAGGTTTCTAGCAGGGGAGCTTACCAAGAAGAAGGCTAGTTGATGTATTTCATGGATAAGCATGAAAAACCATACAAAGACAGCTACCATGGCAACACAGAGGACATTCCAGGGGGGTGGGTGCTGGGGTCTATACTGAACTGTATAATGATATATTGTATATGTCTTATTCTGGAGGATAACCGGTCCATAGTGCTGTGGGCGTGCGTCATGTCTGTGTGTGTGTGAGAGAGAGAGAAAGAGAGTGCGCGCGAATCCTGGATTGCTTGCCCTAGGTGGCAGGATCTGAAACTACAAGTCCCACAATGCACTGTGCCCTTGTGAAGATGTCATGACAGGAAGAGGAACTGTGACCCAGGCTCCACTGAATGACCCCCCCTGACCTCTGACCCTTGACCCTGGCTTCTGCTCGCTGGCCCTGTTGATCGTGTCCTCCTCCATGTTTTCAGTTGTCAGGGACTCTGACATGTCTGAAGAAACTGTTTGGTACCGTTTCTAGTGCTAAGTATTTTATAACATGTTACAATAAAGATTGTAGTGTACAAATCCACATTTATAAGATGTAAGATGTATGTTAAGATGCAATAAAGATAAAGTCATGATTCTATTATCAACCTACTGCTCTAAAGTCTTTGTTCTGAGGTTGTGTGTGTGTGTGTGTGTGTGTGTGTGTGTGTAGGCTTTAGTAGACACCAGATGGTGTGTGTCTGGGTGCGTGTGGGCCATATAGATCCATGACTACCCCCCCCCTCCCCAACAACCCCCTAACTAACAGCAATATGACTAATCTTACCACACACAGTACACACCACACACAGTACTAACTCGGGCGATGGTGATTCAGGTTCAGGACAGATAATGAACCCCTGTGTCGGTGCTCTGGTCTTTGGTCAGAGCTGAGGTGTTGTGGGGAGGGCAGAGTCCTCGCTGACACACACTCGTAATAAGACGTATACATATATGCATATGGTACACACACACACAAACATACACAAACACACACATATACAGCTCTTGAAAAAATAGACCACTGAACCTTTTTCTTTAATAAAAAAAAAAAAGTTGAAAAGGACAATTTTGAGTGAGGGACAGAAGGGTAAAATAGAAGGCCTTTGCAAATGTTACACTTGTATGTTTATCATTTGTTGCCGTTTTTCACTTGCACTCACTTGTGTGTAGGTGTATGTGTTTGTATGTTGCATGTCTCATATGAGAATACATTTTTTCAAATCAAAGTTCAAACCTCAGAACAAGTCGTTTTTGTTCACACCAGATTTGAATTTCTCATTCGTTCAAGCAGAATGCACGTGTTTTGGCCTGTGCGCAAAAGAGTTGTCTACAATGTGAACGGTAACAACTGACAGCAGTGGCTTGCTGATGAAAGCTGAGGAGTTGATTCTCAGTGAAACTGTCATGCTATTCTCCACTTCTAACTGTTCTTTTATTGTGTGAGCCATCACATGCAAAAGGATCCGTTATATGATCAGAATCTGTCGGAACCCATGTATATTGCAAAACTATTTCTGACATGGAATGTCACAGAACAGTATTAGGTACTGTGAGGAGGGACACTATATTGTTTTTGACGAAACAACCACAGTTATTTTTATTTTATTGTGCCTGGGTTCTTTTTTGCATAGCATGTGATGTTGTGGCAAATCTTCTGTTACGTATATTTGACGGAATTTGAATGTCAGAAATGTATTAAAAAAATTGTGCAAATGTGAATTTTCTGTTTATATTTAGCACATTGCTATAAAAAGAAATGTGCACATGATTCTTTTTCTATGTACTAAAGTATTGTTTAGTGTTACCATGACCTTTCCCTGTAAATTTGTATCTACTGTGGAAATCTAAAAAGCTCAGTGTGGACATTCTTGAACAGTACAGTAAGCAATCAGTGTCGACAAAAAAGTTGAACTAAACTGACATTTGGATAAGAAACATTTCCACGATAGCTGCTCATAAATGTTTGGGGTGAGTTGTAAACGTGTTTGTGGAAATAAGGCAGTGCAACAGACTCACCAATGGGGGATGAACTTTAGTAACCTGTGGTGTGTGTGTCGACTGCCAGCTATTCGTCTGAGAGGATCAGGTGATTGTAGACACCCCCCCAACCCTCTCCAACCACCCCCCCCCCCACACACACACTCCTACCAGCTGGCCCTCCCTCTTTTTTTCTATGCTCTCCCCCTTTTCCTCTCTCTCCTTCTCATTGGCACTGAGGCAAGCGTGTAAAGTTCACTCCGGTTCCCTTGGGATTGGTGTGTGTGTGTCTGTGTGTGTGAGAAGAACTTAGGACAGAGTTCAGCCCAACCCTCCACACGCTGTCTCCTCCTCCTTCTCAGTTTCAGAGTGGCGTTCAGAGGGCAGCGTTCAGAGAGCGTGTCGTCCAGTCTTCAGTCGTCTCAGGTAAGTGCTGCCCTGTCCTGCTTTGGTCTGCATGTCGTCATAGTAACGCTGAGAGTTGTAGTTCCTGTTTCGGGTTGATGTGGAAACTTCCTGTCCTGCTGCTTACTGTATTCATATAAAGAGAGAGCAAAGCTGAAGATTAAGGCTGTCTGAGTTAGTGGTTTTGGGTGTGTGCTGGTGGTGGTGGTGTGTGTGTGTGTGTGCGTGTGTGTGTGTGTGTGTGGGGGAATTTATGGCTGGGCTTTGTTCCAATTAGGTGAAAGGGTGTGTGACCAGCATGAGTGTGTGTCAGCAGCTATGTACACTTGCCTGGAGTACAGTACATTTGTGTGTGTGTGTGACAGTGTGTGTGTGACAGTGTGTGCGTGTGACAGTGTGTGTGTGTGACAGTGCGTGAGTGTGTGCGACTGTGTGTGTGACAGTGTGTGTGTGTGTGACCAAGGCCGGCGTTTGCTTTAGGCGAACTAGGCAGCCGGCTAGGGCGCCATGAAGAGGGTTGTGCCAAATACCGAAGTGCGTCCATTAATTATCCGCCCCATACCCCAGCAGAGGGCGCCAAGGGTGGGTGGGGGGCAGCTCTCCGATTTGCGCTCCCAGGGGGGGGGGGGGGGGGGGCTGGGGGGCTGGGGGGGATATTTGGCCTAGGGCGGCGAAGGTACCCACGCCGGCCCTGTGTGTGACAGTGTGTGTGTGTGTGACAGTGTTTGTGTGTGACAGTGTGTGTGTGACAGTGTGTCGCTGGAGTCTGATGACATCTATCTGTCCTGCAGGTAGCCTCCAGCCCAGACAACACATGACTGCTCAGTTCTACAGAGGGGGTGTGTGTCTCTGAGAGCGTGTTTGTGTGTGTGAGCACCTCTGTATGAGTCTGAATCTGAGCTCTGAGTGAGTGAGTGAGTGAGTGTGTGTGTAAAAGTGTGTGAGTAAGTGTGTGTGCGTGTGCCATGGCCCTTCTGGACAGTGTGAAGAGGCTGTTTGTGTTCCAGCTGTTGTTGGGCCTGGTGTTTGTGGTCAGCGGCCTGATCATCAACTTCCTGCAGCTGTTGTCCTGTGTCCTGTGGCCTTTCAACAGAGCACTGTACCGACGGCTCAACTGCCGCCTGGCCTATTCACTCTGGAGCCGTACGTACAACACACACACACACAAGACCACACTCACACACACACACCCACAAAAAAGACAGAGGTAGCAGATTGTCAGCCGTCAAGAGATAGAGGTTGGAGAGAGATCGAGAGATAAACAAATGGATAAGATAGAGAAGATGGATAAGATATATGTTGTGTGTGACTGCAGAACTGGTGAATGTCCTGGAGTGGTGGTCGGGGACCGAGTGCACCCTGTTCACCGACCAGGCCACGGTAGACCGCTTCGGCAAGGAGCATGCCATCATCATCCTCAACCACAACTATGAGATTGACTTCCTGTGCGGTTGGACCATGTCTGAAAGATATGGAGTGCTAGGGGTTAGTACAGATCACAC
Organism: Hypomesus transpacificus; assembly: GCF_021917145.1. NCBI lineage: Eukaryota > Metazoa > Chordata > Actinopteri > Osmeriformes > Osmeridae > Hypomesus > Hypomesus transpacificus. The sequence continues at coordinate 6,277,640 of NC_061071.1, read as the reverse complement.
CACGTCTCTGGGGGAGGATCGTCTGTGTACTGTGTGTGTACAGTTAGTGTGTGTGTGTGTGTGTGTCATGCCTGTTTTCTTCCCAGAGCACCAAAGTGCTGGCAAAGTATGAGCTGCTGAAGGTACCTCTGATTGGCTGGACGTGGTACTTCCTGGAGATCGTGTTCTGCAAGAGGAAGTGGGAGGATGACCGTGACACCGTTCTGTCAGGGCTGGCCAGTTACAAAGACTACCCTGAGCACATATGGGTCAGTATCACTGTGTGTGTGTGAGAGAGAGAGAGAGAGAGAGAGAGAGAGAGAGAGAGAGAGAGAGAGAGAGAGAGAGAGAGAGAGAGAGAGAGAGAGAGAGAGAGAGAGAGAGACAGAGACAGAGACAGAGACAGAGAGAGAGAGAGAGAGAGAGAGAGAGAGAGAGAGAGAGAGAGAGAGAGAGGACAGAGACAGAGACAGAGACAGAGACAGAGACAGAGACAGAGAGAGAGAGAGAGAGAGAGAGAGAGAGAGAGAGAGAGAGAGAGAGAGAGAGAGAGAGAGAGAGAGAGAGAGAGAGAGAGAGAGAGAGAGAGAGAGAGAGAGAGAGAGAGAGAGCGAGAGCGAGAGCGAGAATGTGAGTCAGTATGTCTTTATGTATGAGTGTGTGTATGTGTGCACGTGAGTCATTGTGTCATCGTGTGTGTGTGTGTGTGACCGAGCCAGCGTGTGAGCATCTGTCTGCATGAGCGAGTGTCTGTTCACGGGTGTCTGTTCGTGGCCGTGTGGAAGTGTGTGTGTGGAAGTGTGTGTGGAAATGTGTGTAACAGCACGTCTTGTCCGCAGCTGCTGTTGTACTGTGAGGGCACCCGGTTCACCAAGAAGAAGCATGAGTTGAGCATGCAGGTGGCAGACAGCAAGGGTCTGCCCCACCTGAAACACCACCTCCTGCCTCGCACCAAGGGCTTCACCACCTCTATGGCCTGCCTCAGGGGCACAGGTATGCACACACATACACACACACAGTCACACACACACACACAGTCACACACACACACACACAGTCACACACACACACAGTCACACAGACACAGTCACACACACACACACACAGTCACACACACACACACACAGTCACACACACACACACACAGTCACACACACACAGTCACACACACACACAGTCACACACACACACACACACACACAGTCACACACACACAGTCACACACACACAGTCACACACACACACACACACACACACACACACACACACACAGTCACACACACACACACACACAGTCACACACACACAGTCACACACACACAGTCAAACACACGGACACACTCACCCGGGTCAGGCTGACGCGTGCGTTCACTCCCCAGTGTCAGCCGTTTATGACGTGACGTTGAATTTCCGTGGCAACGAGAGGCCTACCTTGCTGAGCGTCGTCAGGGGAGACAAGTATATGGCCGACATGAACATCAGGTAAGACGCCTGTACACACACCTGGGCACGCTGTATCTCCTGTCACACCTGTGCTGCAGAGCCACGTCTCCCCCTGCTGGAAGGATGAACACTTGCACTGCCTGGTTTGCAATTTGCAAATACAGGCATCTGGTTAGATAGGACTGCATCAATGTCCCACCACATCTCAAAGCTTCAGTCAAAGGTTAGGTCGAAAACTTGACTTCCTTTATAGAACCTGTTCAACTTGTACCCCGCCAAAATCACTCTCATCCACATGACCAACCTACCCATGTTGGATTATGGTAATATAATCTATATTATAGATCTGCACCAAACGCTTAGCAACAAGTTTGACACGCTTTACCACTCTGCTATCCGATTTGCCTCAAACCTCCCTGCACTGGTTAGCTCTTATTTAGAAATCCCTCCTGGATCTATTACCCCGCTACCTACACCCAGTCTTTGCTTCATACTCAGATAAAATTCCACAAATCTAAAGCATTCCTTGCTTTCACTATTTCAGTCTGTCTGGGACACATTACAAATGTCCCTGAAACTGGCAACATTTATCTGCCTTCAAAGATTCAGTCAAGGACATTCTCCCAGATACGTGAAAAGGTTACCACACCAACTGAATTCTTCGCTGACTAGAATGTTCTTTTTGCTGTTGCCCCTTGGGGTTATACGTCACATCATTCCATGATGTTCAGCTTTCATGCACGCATGTCCTTCACTCTTGTTTTTACTGTTGTGCTCTAGGAATCTTTGTTTTCTGGTTTTATCTTGCAGTCCTTTTCCTCTTTCCCCTCCAGTGACTTTTGCCACTTTCCAAGCTGTCATTGTAAATGAGAATTTGTTCTTAATGACTTGTCTGGTTAAATGACGAAATGTCGGCCTGGTCTCTAGTGTCTCACAGTGTGTGTGCGCGTGTGTGTGTGCTGTCTCTCCAGGCGCTATGCTGTGGATGAGATTCCTGAAGGTGAAAAGGAGTGTGCTGATTGGCTTCATAATCTCTACCGGGAGAAGGTAGGGCCTTGACTAATCTAACCTGCTTTCTCACTCCATGATCAACTAGTGTAGCCTGGCCTATCTCTCTGGGATCGATCAGAGCTGAAATGGCAGTGATCATTGTATGAACGTGAGATTTCTGTATAAGGTCTACACAATAATGTCAGTTAAAAGTGTTGTATAAATGTTGTACATATGTGTGTTTGGTTGCAGGATTCACTGCAGGACTACTACATCAAAGAGGGCTGCTTCCCCGGCCCCACTATCACTCCTCGCCGACGACCTTGGACACTCCTCAACTTCCTGGTCTGGGCGGGGCTTTTGCTCTGGCCCCTCTCCTCATTTGCCTGGGGCATCATCGTCAGTGGCAACCTTGTCCTCAGTCTCGCCTTCCTTGGCGGGCTTTTCATTGGTGGGTAATCAGACCACTTGAAAGACGGTCAGACAACCTGCCAGCTACCCAGTCAGTCAGTCTTTCAGTCAGCCAGCCAGCCAGCCAGTCCGTCCGTCCGTCCGTTCAGTCAGTCAGGTATACAAGACATAAACAAGGACAGTTTCAGGAAGTATACTGACCTGCTGTACCCCCCCTTCTCCCCCTCCCCCCCTCCTCCCCCCCCCCCCCTCCTCCCCCCCCCCCCCCCCCCAGCCTCTGTAGCCATGCAGCGCCTCATCAGCGTATCGGAGGTGAAGAACACGGGCTCCTCCTATGGAAACCAGGCCAGCAAGAAGCAGGACTAACCCCAACCTAGACCAGCAGAACAGGACAACAACTGCTATGGACCCCTCCACTCTGGACTGCTCAGCTCCACAGTGCTGGGGAAGCTCCTCTGGAACTACGGCTAATCTAACAATTACTCCACAATGGGTGGAGTCAATTTTTTTGATTGTAGGTCTTTAGGCCAAAGTAAGTTTCAGAAGGTGGTTTGGTCAAACTGAAACTAACATGATGTAAGATACATGGATGTTTCACACAATTAAAGGAAGTGAAAAGTCTTATGACTGGAAATGAAAACATTGAACACGTTAGGCTGAAATACTTTTGTTATTTTTGCCCTTTAGGGGAATTTTTTGGTTGAGGAAGTTGTTAGAGTAATTTACCACAAAGCTGCATGATTAACTGTAAAAGACAACTGAAATCTCTAATGTCTGTTGGTAGATTCAATCACTGCTGTAACAAGAATAATAAAGCATTGAAATCAGTGAATACATTAATTTATTCAGCCTAGTGTAATGCTTGTCATGAAATATTTGTACCCACAAACAAACCAACACAACATTTATCTTTCTTCTTCCTCCCCCTCATCCCACAAGTCTTCTTTCTAGTTATCTCTCCCCCAGTGAATTTGATCTCTCATCTATGTTCAATCCTGCAAAAACATCTTCTTTCTTTGGAAATCTTGTATGTCTCAGTACAGAACTTTTATTTTGATATGCGCCGGATATGGGGTTCGTTTGCAGCACAGATCACTTCCCAAAACAAGATTCCTAAAGAGCTGAAGCCAGACAAATAGCTGGCCAGCTGCGATATTTACTATGTAGCAGCTAGCCAACGAGCAAGCTAACGTTGGTTCAACCAGCAAGATGAACGCATTTTGCTGCCTGACAACCATTCAGTTGCATGGCACTATGTACAGTAAGGCTAGCTAACATATTTCATTTGGTTTGTGTCCTTAGGTTGACAAGCTAACTAGCTACCTAAATGGCTAGCTAGGCGTCATCAGTATTTAGATCTGGTGGTACTGGTAGCTAGTCCGTATTGGTCGAGTGTGCTTTTGAAAACGAGCGATGGAAGGAGTTCTCTACAAATGGACGAACTACATGACAGGTAAGCAGATGTTCCTTTGACAGCAGTTCTTTCGGCCAACTAACTGTGTGTAGCCAACTAACGGAAGCAAGCAAGTGTGACACCTGCCTCGAGAGACAGTAGTCAGTGTTTGTCAGTCTTCGCCCGAAAGAAGGAAGTGTCGAGCTGTCAGTGACTGATACCAGTCACACTTATGCCGCAACCTAGGGGGCGGGGCCGAGCGCAACCTACAGCCGAAATGTGTTTGCGTGTTAATGTATACTGCTGTTTATGTGCTGTGGACAGTCGTATTTGCTAAATAATGTATTGTGTGTGTGTATGTGTGTGTGTGTGTTGCGTGCATTGCTGCTTCAGGGTGGCAGCCTCGCTGGTTCGTCCTGGACGATGGGATCCTCTCCTACTACGACTCACAGGAGGATGTGTGCAAAGGCAGCAAGGGCAGCATCAAGATGTCTGTCTGTGAGATCAAAGGTGAACACGCCGTCTGCACACAGCCGCACACACGCACAACCCAAGGCCTCATGCACACACATACAACACTTCCACACACACACACACACACCAGTATGGATCTGTGTCTGTCCTCCATACCTCCCCACGGCCCAGCCAACACGTAACCGTGTGGGTGTGTGTGTGTGTGTCCAGTCCACCCCTCAGACAGTAGTCGCGTGGAGCTGATCATCCCAGGAGAGCAGCACTTCTACGTGAAGGCAGTGAACGCTGCAGAGAGACAGAGGTGGCTGGTGGCACTGGGCAGCTCCAAGGCTGGATTACTGTACACAGGCAGCACCATGGAGAGAGGTATCACACACACACACAGATGTAGACACACACGCGTAGACATGTAGACACACAGCCAGACATGGCACACACTCAGGCGCACTCACACAAAGTAAGCCCAGAGTGTGTGTGTGTGTGTGTGTCAGAGCTGACAGAAAGGACAGACAGTCTGAGGACTAAGATGTCGGAGCTGCGCCTCTACTGTGACCTCCTGGTGCAGCAGGTGCACACGCTCCAGCACTCGGCCACACCCATCCGCGACATCACTTCCTGCTGCGACACGCCTCGCCATGACGTCACCTCCTGCGCAGACCCACCTAGCCAGGACATTCCGTCCGCCCCCCCCCCTCGCCCAGCTCTGAGGTAAATTTGTGTCGATTCGATCGCTGTTGTGCGTGAGCTCGAAAAACGTCGCAACATTAGACCGATGCTCTGAAGAAGAACATTGTTACTCTCTCTCCCTCCCCTTCTCTCTCTCTCTCTCTCCCTCTCTCTCCCTCTCTCCAGACCAGACAGGAGGCATCGTCTCTGCTGAGGGCTACCTGCAGCACCTTTCTAAGGACCCTGGAGGAGTGTATGACCCTCGCCAACACGCACCTCACCCCCCCCGCCAGACTCCCTCTCCCCTGTCTCGCCCTCCCCCCTGCTGATGGCCCCCCGGGTGAGGACCGGTGAAGTGTGTGTTTGCGTACGCGCGTGTGTGTAGTATCCGCGCGTGTAGTAACCGGTGAGTGTGCGAAGGAAGCATAGTTACACGGTATACTCCCCCTGTGTAGATGAAGCGGTCCATCAGTCACCCAGGAACATACAGCTCTGACCGGTGAGATTGCACACAACACACACGCACACACGTGCAGCCGTACAGTGGGACTTGTTGACTGAGGTGATGCGATGAGCGTGACATCATCACTGTGTGCCATGCTGTCCACAGGTCTGGCCAGCGCAGGACCAGAACCTGCTCCGACACCGAGGCTGCCTGTCCCCACCCTGCTGGACACACTGACCGTGAGACACAGTTACCTTACCGGACACACACACACACACTTACCTTACACAAACTCAGTTATTATTCGCACACACACACGGTTACTACCCACATACACATGGTTACCATGGTTACTACCCACATACACATGGTTACCATGGTTACTACCCACATACACATGGTTACCGTGGTTACTACCCACACATACACACACACCGTTACTACCAACCCACATTAACCACGCTCACTTTGTTACTATACACGCACTCACTTCTTTCTCTCTTTCTATGGTTACCATGCGTCACAGGAGCGTTGCCGGGGGCGTTGCCGTGCCTGAAACCCAGTGTGAATGGAGACTCCGCCCCCTGCATCCCGGAGGAGAGTAGGGGAGGGGCCAGTCCCAGAGCCACGCCCGACACAGATGCCCACGAGACGGACGTGTCCATCTAGAAGTGACCGCCCTGCCGACGCGCCTGTTCTGTCCCTCACACCACTGAGCCTGCTACCATTATGACAGACGCTGTACCAACAGACGGGTGTTACGTGCTTTTCTGTCCCCTGCCAGCCCTTGCCGGTCACGTTGACAACAGTTCCCTCCGTGTCGGCGTCACAGGGATGTCTGTCCCCTCTGATAGTGTGTCACAGTCATTGGGGTCCCCCTCTGAAGTATTGTAGGAGTTCCTGTGGAAGCGTGTCCCTGCACTTTAAGAACATGGATGGACACTGTCGTCCTTTCTGAATGTTTTTAGAATCAGTAGAAGATGTGGGATGCAGGTCACTGAGACCAGAATTCTGTGCCAAGGACCCTGATGGAAATGTCAAAGCCTTGGCATGACATGCATACACACACTTTACTCACACACACACACACACTGTATTACTGAGTCCCAGACACACGCGTGTGTATTTTGTTGCTTTAGTGCAGGTCTCTCCTGCCCAACTATGAAGGAGATGTCTAAATGAACATCCTCAGCTTAATGTTTTAAATAAAAACTTGTCTGTCAACATGTCAAACCTGTGTTAGCTACAGACCAACACACACACACACACACTCACATACAGAACATGCAGACTGACACACAGACAAGGACACATGTTTGATTTGAACATTGGTGGAGACAAACATCACCTTTTCTGCTGACAGTATACCTCTTCCTATTTCTAAACATTGACGTTTCAATGGTCTGCTAACATTGGTAACTTATCCAGAAACCAAAGATTAGCAGTTATTTGTTAAAACATTGACATTCTCTGTTCTAATATGGATGGGCATCATATTGTTAAATGATGCTGTATTGTGAAAAAGTCACGATTTCAATAACGACTACATTCTCCAAGATACAGCCTAGTAGTGTTGCGCGCCCACACAAACACACACACACACACACGCTGGTGGGATCCGTCTGTTTCAGTTCCCGCAAGAACATCTCATACCATACCATTTCCCATCCACGCTGACACCTCTCGCTCTTCAAAACAAGCATTGTGCAACATGCTTTGCAAACACCCAAAAAGCTTACACCCGTCTCCACCCTCAGACCACAATCCTCATCTTCCTCTGTATGACCTCTGTTCTCACACTAATATTACCACCAACAAACTCATTTCTTCGCCACACGGTCGCCATGGCGATTGCATACATCCAGGAGCGTTAGACCCGTTTTACTTACTTACCCCACTTTACTTTACTTGCCCCAGCATAAATCTGCTGTGCCCCAGTAAAATTTAGTTTTAGTCAATTTATTTAACAAAATGTATTTAACAATTTATTTCATTAGTCAGTGCATTCATTTTGATTGATAGTGCCAAAAAAATAAACGCAGAATCCCAATCAACACTTGTAAAATCAAAGTACATGCCGATGCCCGCAGAATTTCATGTCAGGGCACTCTTCTGAGCTTGCCAATTAGCACGCACACAGAAGTTCATGTGTCGGACTCTGCACACAAGTCAGAATTGAGGTCGTTTCTAAATGGTAGGCCTAACGATCCTCTTATTTTGACTAAAACATAAAAACAATATTACATGAAGCTCAAAAAACAGTCTTTGCGCTCACATGAATGCAAAGGAAATGTGCGCGCTCGCAATAACTATTGATGTCCTTGCCAAAGCCGATATCAAACTTGCGGCCCTGAGCTGTAGTATAGTGGGTAAAGCAAGGGGAGTTTATATAGCAGAGTAGCTTATAGTGCACTGTATGCAGCAAGCTTGGAAGAAAAAAGGGGATATGAATAGGGGCATGCTGTGCCCCAGGAGGGCGTTATATCTAACAACGCCCCTGCAAACATCCTTTTTGAGAGTGAGGTGTGAAAATTTGAGATCACGCAAAAATCGCATCTCGCTTTTATCATGCATTCACTTCGGCTGGGAGCGAGTATCTTTCGGATTAGATAACGTTAGGAGAAAAATATGTTTCGAATAGTTCACTTAGAAAAACTATTTTTCACGTTCCTGTGGTGTGTCAACCGGTATACCGAACCGTACAACCTGGACACACAGCACGTGTCAACTCTCAGCGGACCCAACGGATCCTTCTTTGGATATTCGGTTATGCTTCACGCGCATGAAGACCAGACATGGTGAGAAAATACACCACCACTACCAGGCTCCATTCTGTTAAATTCAATCGAAGTGGTATATCTTGTACCCTCACGGGCCATGGCAGTGAAGCAAGACTGTTCTCGGTAAACGACTCCTCGGCACAGAAACAATGTCTCCGGTGTGTTTCAGGGTTCTGGTCGGAGCGCCGGTGGCCGATTCCAAATCCTACCTGGCCGCTAAGACCCCAGGTGCGGTCTACAAGTGCACATTAAATGACAGTCGACATTGCGAGCAAATTCAAATAAGTGAGTAAAGATGGAAATCAGGGGTGTGTGTTGCATGTTCAAGTTACTGTAGGTTATAATAAACTAAAACAGGGCTCTCAACTTCTCCGCATTCACCGTGAGACTAGCGCATTTCAACCATATCATTCTTTCATGCAACACCTTGTATTTATCACGCTGACAAATAAGGGATAACTGGTCCCCCGTCCCGTGTAATAGTTGCACAATTAATGGACACGGCGCAGGCATAGAAAATCAGTTTTCTGCCGAGTTGAGAGCTGTCTCGAGTTATACAGAGTTTAATGCCACCTACCTGCCAATCAGAAACAGCTGCACACACCTTCCCCTCCAGGATTATTGTAGCCAAACGTTGACAGGTATGTCAAACTTTTGATCAAACTTGAGAGCAGTGCAAAACCCAATGTTACATGTTTTATGCATGATGTCATACATGTGTTGAATGTTCCAGGCATGACAGGACCTAGTCCTTGTGGCAGTAAATGCTCTTCCGAGGTGGATAACCAGTGGCTGGGTGTCAGTCTGTCCAGAAGACATGGAGACGGCTTGCTGCTGGTAGCTAGCACACACATGACCACAGTTGACATGCACCACCTGAATCTGTCTACTCGCATGACATACATGATCAGAGTCTACACATCTAATACCCATGACCTTAGCCTACACGTATGACCTGTATGCACGTGTATGACACGTAAGACCAGAGTTTACACGCATGACTCAAGTGTACGTACAATGTTTACACGTTCTACGTGTGTGACTACACAGATGTACTACATGTACAATGTGCTTGACACACAAGACAGACTACACGTATGGTATGAGCCCACAAGCATGACTAGAGTCCACATGCATGTGCTTCACAGGCGTGTGCTCATCGTTGGAAGAACATCTACTACCTTCCAGAGGGCCACAAGCTGCCTCTAGGCATATGTTACCAACTAGATGGTGACCTGGTCCAGTCCATCCCTCTGATACCCTGTTACAGAAGTAACCGTTCCCTGCCTCTCTCTCTACCTTTTACTTTACCTCTCTCTCTCTCTCTCTCTCTCTCTCTCTCTCTCTCTCTCTCTCTCTCTCTCTCTCTCTCTCTCTCTCTCTCTCTCTCTCTCTCTCTCTCTCGCTCTCTCTCTCGCTCGCTCTCTCTCTCTCGCTCGCTCTCGCTCTCTCTCGCTCTCTCTCGCATCTTCTACCTCACTTTCTCAATCTCTTTCTCTACCTTTACCTATCACTTTACGTGCTTCTCAACTTCTCCTTGCCTCTGTCCTCTCCCCCTCTAGACGATGAAAATGATTTTGGAAATGACTACACCTTCTGTCAGGCTGGGACCTCCAGCTTTCTCTTGGAGGTCAGTACTCAGACAACCACACTGTAGCTGTCAGTACGCACACCGCAACCACACTGTAGCTGTCAGTACGCAGACCGCAACCACACTGTAGCTGTCAGTACTAAGACAACAGGACCTGATTGTTATGGGGGCCCCAGGGACCAAGGCTTTCACGGGTTCAGTGATCGCTTACAACACCTCCACTCGTGTGACCGCAACCTACATTGACGACGGCACTGTGCAATTCGGCAGTTATCTGGGTAACTGTCACACATCCACAGTCCCTCCCCGACCCCCCCCCCCCCACACACACACAGACACACACTTACATACACATGTATACCCCCTAACAGAAACACCTGAGTAATGACGGCTGTATTCCAGGATATTCCGTCAGTGCGGGTCACTTCCTGTCCGCAGACAGTATTGAGGTGGTGGGCGGAGCCCCACAGTACAGCCAAACCGGCATGGTGAGCAACACCAAACAAACGACCCCTCCCCCTTCCATCGCATACCCCCCCCTCCTCCCCCTTTCCTCTTAACCACCCCATCGTCCTTTACTCCCTCTCTTCCTCCCTCTCCTCCTCCCTCACCTCCTCCTCCTCTTCTCTGACCCTCCTCCCCTCTCTTCTCACAGGTATACATCTTCGGCATGCAGTCAGTCGCTCTCCAGATCATCGCTGAGGTCACAGGGTCACAGGTTTCAATTCCAGTTTATTGTCACATGTACAGGAAGTATATAAAGTACAATGAAAAGCTGTGTGCTGCTGTGCTGCCTACAACAGTGCAGTTTTTAATAATGAAATAGATAGTAACAGACACTAATAATAAAAGATGAGAGATATGATTATTATGTAATTTTTACAATAGTATACACAATACTCACTGACCAATGTAATGAAACAGTAAGGGTAGGCAGTTGCAAGGTGGTTATAGTATGTGCAAAATCTATGCTGGGCAGTGCAGTACTCAGACTGTAAAGTCATGATGTGCAGGAAGGAGGTGGGGGGTAATAACAGTCCGTTTCAGAAGGGAGGTGGGGGGGTAGTTATCTGTTCAGGAGCCTAATGGCCTGGAAATAGAAGCTGTCTCGTGGTCGATTAGTTCGAGAACTAATGCTGTCATACCGCTTGCCTAGGTGAGGTGGTTCTGGGGTTGCCTAGGTGAGGTGGTTCTGGGGTTGCCTAGGTGAGGTGGTTCTGGGGTTGCCTAGGTGAGGTGGTTCTGCGGTTGCCTAGGTGAGGTGGTTCTCGGGTTGCCTAGGTGAGGTGGTTCTGGGGTTGCCTAGGTTAGGTGGTTCTGGGGTTGCCTAGGTGAGGTGGTTCTGGGGTTGTCTCCATAACCTCTTTCTTGACTGTGTCCAGAAAGAAGGATGCCAAGTCTGCATCTCATGTTCTGTGTGTGCGTGTGTGTGTGTAGCGGGGGTCCTACTTCGGGGCTAGTGTGTGTGCTGTAGACCTAAACTCGGACGGCATGTCCGACCTGCTGGTTGGAGCTCCCATGTTCAGCTCTGTGAGGGAGGAGGGCCGCGTGCACGTCTACATCAACAAGGGACACGTGAGTCACACGCACATGCTGCACACATGCATTCATACACACACACACACATACGCACACACACACACACACACAACCACATGAGGCTCTGGTTGATGTCATGACAAGCTTGTGTGTGATGGGGTTGTGTGTGTGTATGTGTCAGGCAAACCTGACCGAGCAGAAGTTTACTCTGGCGGGGAGAGACTCGTATGCTGCTCGCTTCGGCCAGACGATCATCAGCCTGGGAGACCTGGACCATGACGGCTACCACGGTAACCCTCATCAACTGTTACCCTGGAAACCCGCACCGTTACCCTGGGATCCATCACTGGTACCCTGGGATCTTTCACTGTTACTATGGTAACACAGCCTGTTACCCTGGCAACGCTGACTGTGGTTTGTGTGTAGATGTGGCTGTAGGAGCCCCACAGGAGAATGACCTACAGGGGGCTGTTTACATCTACAATGGCAGGAAGACCGGACTGGGGAGAGACTACTCACAAGTGGGTACACTTCTCTCTCTATTGCTCTCCCTCTCTCCAGCCCGCTTTCTGTGTCTCTGACTCACTTATTGTCTCTCTTTCCCTCTCTATATATCACTCTGTCTCTGTCTCCCCCTCTAGCCGTCTTTCCGTTGCTCAATGTTTCTCTGTCTAAACCTGTTTGTGTTTCTGTTGCCCTGTCTCTCTATTGTGTGTTTCTGAACAGCGTATATCAGGCTCAGTGATGGGTAATGCCTTCAAGATGTTCGGACAATCTCTGTCCGGGGGAATAGACGTCGACGGAAACGGATACACAGGTAGTACACTTTACACTCCGGCTCATCCCAATACCTCATCTCTAATGCCCTCCCCTTCTCTCTTCTCACCTCTGTCTCCCACTCTTTTTTCTCATCCCTGTCTCACACCTCTCATCCCTCTCTCCCTCTCATCCCTCTCTCCCTCTCATCCCTCTCTGGTCTAGATGTAGCCATAGGAGCCTTCCTGACAGACTCTGCTGTTGTTCTCAGGTAATCCTACTAACCTGGTCTTCACACCTAGCTAGTCTACTGACCTGGTATACACACCTAGCTAGTCTACTGACCTGGTCTACACACCTAGCTAGTCTACTGACCTGGTCTACACACCTAGCTAGTCTACTGACCTGGTCTTAACACCTAGCTAGTCTACTGACCTGGTCTTAACACCTAGCAAGTCTACTGAGCTGGTCTACACACCTAGCCAGTCCACTAGCCTACCTAGGAAGCTCTTTACCATGTCATTTCCTGTGCATCTGTGTGTGTGTATGGCAGGACGCGTGCGGTGGTGGTAGTAGAGGCTTGGCTGCTCCTGCCAGAAAGTGTGAACCACTCTCAGCCACTCTGCTCAGACAACGGCCAATCAACTGTCTGCATCAATACCTCCATCTGCTTCCGCCTGGGAGGGCGACACAGCACAGGACACGTCGGTGAGGACAAACACACAAACACACACACATATGTATACACACAATCTCCCCATTCTCCTTACCTATAATTGTGTGTGTGTGTGTGTATGTGTGTGTAGACATGTTTTACAACCTGACGGCAGACGTCAAGCACAAAGCTGGCTTGCGGCGCCGCCTCTATTTCTCCACCAATGGGACGGCTCGCTTTGAAACGACGACGGGCATGGTCAAGACGACGCACGGCAACGTGACCTGCACTACCCATCAGGCCTTTCTGCGGGTGAGGGAGGAGCGAGGGAGGGATGGGGAGAGAGATGGCCCTAAGGAACAGAAAGTAGGGAAGAACAGATTGAAGGAGGGGAGGAAGGAGGGAGGAATGAAAGATGGAGGGAGGGATGAATGGACGTATTGAAGCAGGGATGGCTGTAGGGACTAGGAGGTGTATTAAAGACCTTGCCCCCCCCCCCCCTCCCTAGAGAGACGTGAGGGACATCTTCTCCCCCCTGGTGATGGAGCTGCACTATGAGCTGGGGGGTCAGCACAGGGAGGGGGCGCCTTCCCTCATCCTCCCCCCTCTCACCCCCATCCTGCAGAGGGGCGAGGAACAACGCAACCAGCTGACCAATCAGGTAGGAGCACGTCAACCTTTTCACCATTCAGGAAGGCAGGAACAATATAGGCAGCTGATCAACTGGATGGGAGCAATTCAAGAAGATGGCCAGTTAGGTAGAGAGTGCAGTGTAGCTTTGCAGTGTTGATGTGTGTGCTTCTCTCTGCAGACGCTGTTTGCCAGGTACTGTGTGTTTGTCAACTGTTCCACCAACCTACAGCTGTCTGCCCAGTTAGTAACACCCAGGTATGTCCCCCCCCTTCTCCTCTCCTCTCCTCTCCTCTCCTCTCCTCTCCTCTCCTCTCCTCTCCTCTCCTCTCCTCTCCTCTCCTCTCCTCTCCTCTCCTCTCCTCTCCCCTCCCCTCCCCTCCCCTCCCCCCCTCTCCCCTCCCCTCCCCCTCTCCCCCCCCTCCCCTCCCCTCCTCTCCCCTCCCCCCCCTCCCCTCCCCTCCCCTCCTCTCCTCCTCTCCTCTCCTGTTTATGTGATAATATGTGTGTCCGCCCCTGCAGGAGTCATAAAGGTGTAGGGTTCATAGCACTGGGGGAGGGCAAGACCTTCCTGCTGAAAGTTACCCTGGGCAACATAGGAGATGCTGCCTTCCTGCCTACCCTCCACCTCCGTTACCCTGACAACCTGCACTTTATAAAGGCGTTGACAGCAGTAAGATGCACACACACACACATATATCCCTAAACATGCACACACACACACACACACATATATCCATAAACATGCACACACACACACACAGTGAGTGAGTGAGCTTTGGGGTGTGTCGACAGGGAGAACAACATTTCAGCTGTCAGGCCATAGAGGAGAAGAAAGAGTCTGATGGAGTAGACTGTCGCCTAGGAAACCTGTTCCTGAATGTCCTGGCCAAGGTACCCACAGACAGACACACACATGCACCTAGATCCTGTGGGAAGCTTGTCTCTCACACGTGTGTGTGTGCCTCAGGTGAATGTCAGTTTCCTGATGGAGGTCGGCTCCGACAGTGGTCCAGGCGACCTCAACGTCACAATCACGGCGTCCAGGTATCCAACGTAGTTCCGCCGTCTGGAAGGTTCCGTAAGATTCCGGCGTGCGTTCCACAAAGGTCACGTTGTGTGTATGTTCTTCGTCGTGACAGGGAGAACTTTGAAAGTGAAGATCTTCTTCATGACAACGTGGTCGTTCTGATCCTGCCTCTGAGATATGGGGTCAACCTCAACATACATGGGTCAGATACTCTACTGAACTCAGCTCTGCTCTCTCTCTCTCTCTTTCACTCTTTCGCTTTCTCTCTCTCTGTCTCTCTCCCTCTCTATCGTTCTGTACGTATACAAAGATATAGTGTGGATATAGATGCAGTGTGTGTGTGTGTGTGTGCGTGTGTAGGTTTGCCTCACGCCAAGGATTTGAGTTTGGAGACTTTAATGAACCCAACTGCCACACTGAGAGGTTCAACTACACGATCAAGGTACACAACACACATGTACATAAACACACATGTAAACACACACACACACAGAGACAGAGCCCTGTGTGAAGCCTGTCTCCTCCAGGTGGTGAATGCTGGCCCCAGCCTGTCTCAGGGCACCAGAGTGGAGGTGGTCCTGCCCAGGGCTCTGGCCCCCTACTCCCGTTCCCTGCTACGCATCCTGCATGTACAGGTAGCCTGCTCTCCTGTCCTCCACAGCCCTCTGCTCCTCTAGCCCTCTCTGCAGGAGGGTCCCGTACTTCCTGTCGTGTGTCATCATGTACTGCTGTCATGTTGTTTATCATCGTTTGCTCTGCTTTGTTTTGGGATGCTCTTCTGTGATCCACTCTTCTGTAATGCACGTACACAGATTAAGCTGGCCTCCATTCCTTTGCTGTACCCCAGGCGTCCACTGGGGGGTGCTCTATCCGGAGCTCTGAGGGTTCTACACCTCTGTCTGTCAGCACTAGCCACTCCTATTGGCCCAACATATTTAGCACCACGAGCCCTGATTGGTCCAACCTCTCTAGCACGATGGGCCCTGATTGGTCCAACCTTTCTAGCACGATGGGCCTTGATTCGTCCAACCTCTCTAGCACGATGGGCCTTGATTGGTCCAACCTT
This sequence comes from Hypomesus transpacificus, assembly GCF_021917145.1. Taxonomy (NCBI): domain Eukaryota; kingdom Metazoa; phylum Chordata; class Actinopteri; order Osmeriformes; family Osmeridae; genus Hypomesus; species Hypomesus transpacificus. The sequence goes on along the minus strand of NC_061071.1, from coordinate 6,261,792 downwards.
TCTAGCACAACGGGCCCTGATTGGTCCAACCTCTCCAGTACAATGGATCCTCACAGGACAGACCTGCCCAGTGTCTCGTCCTGGCCCAATGAGAGTAGCAGCAGTGTGGAGGGGGAGGAGTGTGAGGTCAAAAGACCACCTCCATGGGAGGAGCTCATCTTCTTCTTCTCCAGAAGATCCAAGAGACAAATGGTGGGTTCACTCAAGCTTACACACATATCAATGCACCATGGACCATAGGAACTTATGACACACATATCAATGCACCATGGACCATAGGAACTTAGAACACACATATCAATGCACCATGGACCATAGGAACTTAGAACACACATATCAATGCACCATGGACCATAGGAACTTATAACACACATATCAATGCACCATGGACCATAGGAACTTAGAACACACATATCAATGCACCATGGACCATAGGAACTTAGAACACACATATCAATGCACCATGGACCATAGGAACTTAGAACACACATATCAATGCACCATGGACCATAGGAACTTAGAACACACATATCAAAGCACCACGGACCATAGGAACTTAGAACACACATATCAATGCACCATGGACCATAGGAACTTAGAACACACATATCAATGCACCATGGACCATAGGAACTTAGAACACTCATATCAATGCACCACGGACCATAGGAACTTAGAACACACATATCAATGCACCATGGACCATAGGAACTTAGAACACACATATCAATGCACCATGGACCATAGGAACTTAGAACAAGCCCAGAAATCCTCTACTCTAACCATGGGCACTTATACAACCCACATCAAAATACAACTCTTCCCATAGGAACACACTATTATACCTCTAACTAC
>NC_061071.1:6245937-6258437 GCF_021917145.1 Hypomesus transpacificus | reverse complement strand
TAAATGCTTTTACTTACAAATAATTAACCAATTATTTAAACGGTTGAGTATCACTCCCATCCTTACACAGTTTATATACAGTGCCCTCCAAAAGTATTGGAACAGTGAGGCGAATTCCTTTATTTTTGCTGTAGACTGAAAACATTTGGGCTTGACATCAAATAATGAACGTGAGACCAGAGATCAACGTTTCAGCTTTTATTTCCAGGTATTTACATCAGGATCTGATGCACAACTAAGAAAATATCACATTTTGTTTGAATCCACCCATTTGTCATGTGATCAAAAGTATTGGAACAGATATACTTAAAACATATTTAAGTGAATAAGACTTAATATTTAGTTGCAAATCCTTTGCTTTCAATAACTGCAGCAAGTCTGTGACCCATTGACGTCACCAAACTTTTGCATTCTTCCTTTTTGATGCTTTCCCAGGCTTTCACTGCAGCCTCTTTCAGTTGTTGTTTGTTTTGTGGGGTTCCTCCCTTCAGTCTCCTCTTAAGCAGGTAAAATGCATGCTCTATAGGGTTTAAGTCTGGAGATTGACTTGGCCAGTCTAATACCTTCCATTTCTTGCCCCTGATGAACTCCTTTGTTGTTTTGGCAGTGTGTTTTGGGTCGTTATCTTGCTGCATGATGAAGGCTCTGCCAATCAGTTTGGTTGCATCTTTCCTTAAATTGGCAGACAAAATGTTTCTGTAGACTTCCGAGTTCATTTTGCTGCTGCCATCATGTGTTACATCCTCAATGAAGATTAATGAGCCCGTCCCAGAAGAAGCCATGCAAGCCCAAGCCATGACATTACCTCCACCGTGTTTCACAGATGAGCTTGTGTGTTTGGGATCATGAGCAGTTCCTTTCTTTCTCCAAACTTTAGCCTTTCCATCACTTTGGTAAAAGTTAATCTTTGTCTCATCAGTCCATAAAACTTTGTCCCAGAATTTTTGAGGTTCATCTCTGTACTTTTTGGCAAATTCCAGCCTGGCCTTCCTATTCTTCTTGCTAATGAGTGGTTTGCATCTTCTGGTGTAGCCCTTGTACTTTTGTTCATGAAGTCTTCTGCGAACAGTAGATAGTGATACCTTCACTCCTGCCATCTGGAGGTTGTTGCTGATCTCACTAACAGTTGTTTTAGGGTCTTTCTTTACAGCTCTCACAATGTTTCTGTCATCAACTGCTGATGTTTTCCTTGGTCTACCTGTTCGACGTCTGTTACTTAGTACACCAGTAGTTTTCTTCTTCTTCAGGACATTCCAAATGGTTGTACTGGCTATGGCCAATGTTTCTGCAATGGCTCTGATTGATTTTCCATCTTCTCTAAGACTCACAATTGCTTGTTTTTCACCCAAAGACAGCGCTCTGGTTTTCATGTTGTTTTCACCTCTGAATACAGTCTGCATAGACAAAACCTATCTTACCCAATCTGAACCTGAGTGTAGACATTCAGTGGTATTTATTGATTGAATAATGTATGTAATAGGACACACCTGGGCAACAAAACACACCTGTCAGTCACATGTTCCAATACTTTTGCTCACGTGACAAATGGGTGGGTTCGAACAAAAAGGTGATATTTTCTAATTTGTGCATCAGATCCTGATGTAAATACCTGGAAATAAAAGCTGAAACGTTGATCTCTGGTTTCACATTCATCGTTTGATGTCAAGCCCAAATGTTTTCAGTCTACAGCAAAAATAAAGGAATTGGCCTCACTGTTCCAATACTTTTGGAGGGCACTGTATCATGCCCTTTGAGAGTTTAACAGTTACTCTCACCTTCATCATCATCCTCCTCCTCACCTTCATCAACACCACCAAAGACAGACCCTGTTACAGGAAATCCATGATCCAAATGGCTTTATTAGCAGTACTTCTAAGGCCAAACAATTCTTGAATGCTACATTCCTGCTTATTAGAGTCCAGAACTGTCTCTCCATCCATCCTTCCCTCCGTCCATCAATTCATTCATCGACTCGTCCATCCATCGATCCATCCATCCCAATTCGAAATCCTCCATGAAATTCACGAGTCATACGAAAGTCCTCATGAAGAGCTTGTCGTGTGGCCGTGCATCGACGCTCCTGCTGGTCCTTGTGTCTGTTCAGGACTCCTGGAGGAGCGAGGTGAGCTGGGCCCTGAGCAGACGTTCACTCTGCGACGCCAGCCCCGCGTCGTTCACAATGTCATACCGCAGAGAGGGGCTCTCAGTGAGGTCAAAGCGTCGTGGGGGGCTGTCTACGACGTCGCGGCGAGAGCCTTGCGGCCCCGGGTCGGGAGTGTGCGGGGCCGAGAAGGCGGGGCTCCGGTCTAACTCCGCCTCCATCTTGTAGCTGAAGCTTCCGCTGAAGCTGAGCGGCGGGCTCAGGGGCGGGTCAAAGCCCGAGGGGGCGGGGCCGGACGAGAACTCCCCGACGTCCAAGTACGTCTCTAGGGCGCCGCCGAGGTTGTGGTAGGGGTTGACCTTGGCATGGTAGAGGTTGGTGTTGGCGCGCTGGAGGCTGGTGTTGGTGTGGTGGAGGTCCATGTTGCTATACGGAGGGCTGGGGTAGGGGTAGGGCTGTGGGGGTGGTGCCAGGGTGGAGTGGAGCTCTGGAGCCTGCTCTGGGAGAGAGGTGAGGGGGTTGAGCTGCAGGCTGCTGGCCAGCAGGTTGGAGGTGGGCTGGGAGAGGCCCTGGCAGAGAGCCTGCATGAAGGCCAGCAGGTCTGGGGCTTGGTAGCCCTGGTAGCCCTGGTAGCCACGCCCCTCCTGCAGCAGCTCCGACAGCGCCCAGATGTAGTTCCTGGCCAGGCGCAGCGTCTCGATCTTGGACAGCTTCTGGGCGCCGGAGAAGCAGGGCACCACGCTCCGCAGCTCCTCCAGGGCCTCGTTCAGGCCGTGCATGCGGCTGCGCTCGCGCGCGTTGGCCTTCATGCGCCGTGCCTTCACACGCTGGGCGCCCGCCGTCCTGGTTGTCCTCCTCTTCCTGCCCGCCGGGCCCTCGTTCCCAGGCCTCTCCTCCTTCGCCTCCTCCTTCTCCTCCTCCGACTCCACCTCCTCTGACTCCGACTCCTCGTTGCTCTCCTGCTCCATCATCCTGTCGTCCTCCTTCTTCCTGTTGCCTATCTCCATCGTGGTGAAATGGGGTTCCTGGCGTCCGACGTCCAGTTGCTGCTGCCAAGCAGTGTCCTCTCTGGATAGGGATGGCAGCAGGGTCATTCTGGAGAGGACAGGGACAGATTGAATCACTCTCCTCGGCATCGGCATCATCGTCACCACCATCATCATCTCATTCATCGTCTACATAAGCACATGTTCTGTTGATAATCACAGCTTAGAGATTAGACTATTCATAGTAGACAAATCCATGATGATTCATAGCAGTCATAGAGAGGCTCTAGGATGTGTATTTAATTACACCTCAGAACAACAGGACAGGTTCAACTGGACATGTAACAATCTTGGTCAGGGTTAGGTAATGAAGCAACACAAACACCAACAGTGCAACAACACACAAACAAACAAAGGTTTTCAAAAATCTCTGTTCTACAAAACCCTCCTCGCTGTCGATGAAAAGCCTGTGTGGTTTCAGGTAGTGTTGATGTGAGAATGCGGCCCCCCTCCATCCCATAGTCAATCCTGGTTTAGTTACCGTGGCAGCAGAGTGTGTTGTGAAGGCTCATCTCCTGTTCTGGGTGGATGGATGGATGGCTGGTCTGTGGAGGAGAGGTTAGGTCTGCTCTGGTTGCTGTGTCGGTGAGTATGAAGAGAGTTGAGCGGAACGCCGCAACTCCTTATCTCCTAATCCTTGCGTGCGGCACTAATCTCCCAACCAACCCTCTCCCACCCCCCTCCTCCCCACCTCACCCCTTTTGGTATATTATGTCATGGCAAACAGCCTCAACCTTCTAAGTAGTTCCAATCTTCCTCCCCCTCCTCCTCCTGCTCCGGTCAGTAAACTGTTTACCCCCGCAGTAGCTGTCCTCATCTGACTTCCTGGAACTACCTAAGCACCAAGGTAGGTCAACAGTCTGTAGCAGAGGAGGTCTACAGTGTGTACCAGTGTAAGGTACCAGTCACCAGTATAGACACACCTTCACATGAAAGGGTTTTTCTTTCCTACCTAATAACAGTAAAGATATCAAAGCTATTGAATAACAAGTGATAATCAAAACAGTGTCAAACAAATGGCCTATCTTGGAGTTTCTTTAAAGTAGCTACCCTTTGACTTGGTGACAGCTTTCCACCCTCTTGACATTGTGGTTACTATCAGCTTCATTCCATGGTGTTGATCACTTCACAGCTATGGTGCAATAGTAAAAGGGACTCCAGTGAGTACTGAAGTAGGTCTCCAGGGTGTACTAGAATAGATCTCCAGGGTGTACTGCAGTAGATCTACAATGTGTACTACAGTAGATCTCAAATGTGTACTACAGTAGATCTCAAATGTGTACTACAGTACATCTACAGTGTGCACTACAGTAGGTCTCCAGTAAGTACTACAGTAGATCTCCAGGAGAGCAGACACTGGGCCAGCTAAACAAACAGGGACTAGGCCAGTGGGTCAGTTGGCTGTTAGCACCCAAGTTAAGTTAAGCTCCTGTAGGATTTCCCTTTAAAGAGTCTAATCTCTGACCTGTGTTCTTCCTCTGACCTGTCAGCGCCTGTGTCCTGGAGGCACAGCCAGAGGCGCTGATAGGTCCGAGCCCACATGGAGCCCAGGGGGGTTGTCAGCAGGGCCAGAAAGACCGGGTGGGAGGCAGGTAGCACTGCTAACAGAGAGATACTGTACCAGGTTATCGAGTGGCAAAACTTGGTGTCGTGTTTGAGACTCTGCGGATATCCACAAGAACTCCCCCGCACCCCACCCCTCTTAGGAGCTGAGTGAGGAGGGAGGAGGAGGGGGACAGGGGAGGTGGCGGTGTACTTTGTTTTCTTTTTTGTTTGTGTTTGGTGCTGGCCATCATCTCCTTCTCTGTTTCTCTCTGTTTCTCTCTGTTTCTCTCTCTCTTTCTCTCTCTCTCAGCCTTTCTCTGTGACGCCACACTAATATGGCCCAGTTTGCAAACTGGGGTACAGTGGTTCAGGGGGTACGCGGTGAGAACATATGATTCACGTTTTCAAAGTAAAAAACAAAACATTTTCAAAATGAGCTATAAATAGACATGAAATCTTAAATTGGCTGACTAGCCAAGTTGCATTGCCAAAAATGTATACCTGTATGCAGCTAAATAATTACACTGCGAAAAATAGCCACAGGTAGTAACGTATTGTCAACAGGCACAACGGTATCAGAATTTCACTTGCTGATGACTTCTGTAGGAAAGCGGGAGATTGTTCCGATTGCTGCACGAACATGGACAAGTGGTTGGAAATAGTTAACCCCCCGTCCAGAGAGACACCATCGCCTTCTACCAGTAGGCCTACAATCGAGGATTATCTTGCCGGTGATAGCAATTTTAGAACTTGCTCTTACTGGACTGGCCATCAAGAGCACCGGGAGAAGAATAGCGATGGAAAACCAGGCTCTGAAACGTAAGGGTGGGGCTGAACAATTAAGAGACAATAAATACATCACCTTCACTAGACAAGGATTTTACGTGAAACTATTTGGTGCTGAAATTAAGGCCCAAAAATTGAGATGGAAATTGAACGTCTGAAGGGGTACGGGACTGTGCAAAGTTTGGGAACCACTACTCCATATCAACATTAAGAAACACTGCCCTCCTGTGGTAACACAAACTAGCAAAACAATGATTATGAGCCCCCCCCCCTCCATTCTCCCCCAACTCTCGCTCCCCCCCACTTGTGTTCAGACAGTAGTGGGTTTGTGGAGTTGGAATATACCTCAGCTTTGGCTTGTTACCCTGTTATGATGGCGGACAACACAACAGTGTGTGTTTGTGTGTGTGTGTGTGTGTGTTTAGCATGCATCAGAGGTGCAGGTGTGAACAGCCTGTCTGACTGGCCAGTGTCTGATCTCCTCCTCAGATAACACTGTCTAACTCTGGAGAGGCACGTGTAGCAGGGTGTGTGTGTGTGTGTGTAGTAGGGTGTGTGTGTGTGTGTGTGTGTGTGTGAGTGTGTGTGTGTGTGTGTGTGTGTGGGGGGGGGGGAGGCATGTACCTGAGTGTGTGTTATTTCTTATCTTAACTTCTTCTAAAGTAGAACATATACATTGCATTGTACTTTGTATTCGTAGTGTATTGTACAGTATGTTGTTCTGTACAACAAATTGTGACATTAGTCTGTTTGATTGACTGTTTTTTCCGACTCCAATCGAATACAGGAGATCCATTGTATTGTGCGTTGGTGCGTGCATGTGTGTGTGCGTGCATGTGTGTGTGTGTGCGTGCATGTGTGTGTGCGTGCATGTGTGCGCTCCCGTTGGCAGTATCAGTGGAAACGCTTTGTCGCTGTGCTGACATCTGGGCTGAGTTACTACATCAGTATCTGTAATGCCATTGGGCAACACACACACACACACACAGGCAAGCACACACACGCATGGGGGGGTAACTTTGACTACTAAAACAGACAACCTGTCCAGAAGTTTTACAACTCCACACACACATGCACGGTACACAAACACTGGCCACACACACATGGGGCAGGGGCACGCATTGGGCTGACACACAGAGAACACACACACAGAGAGACGCAGGAACACGCTTGCAGACACAGGTCCGACACACGCACATCAGAAGTGTTACAACTCGCGAGTGAGCTCAGTGTTATGAAGGGGCGTCTGTGTATCCTGAGCCTGGCATTATAGAGAGCAGCAGCACATCATGTTTGGGTCAGGAAAGGGAGAGAGGAGGCTGAGGGGATGAAAATGAAGATGAGGTGATGGAGGAAGAGGAGGGAGCGTGGGAGGGGAGGGGGGGGGGGGAGGGGAGGGATAGAGAGAGAGAGAGAGAGAGAGCACAGGGTCAGCTTATTACTTACTAATGTATTGATGTTGGTCAGCAGAGAGAGAGAGAGAGAGCTCTTACCAGAAGACTGACACGGGGGGGGGGGGGGGGGGGGGGGCGGGGAGGAGAAGAAGAGAGAGTGATAGCTCAAACCTGCCCCGTCCATCCCCCCCCTCGTCCACCTCCTGGCTTTTCCCCCCCTCCTCTTTTCCTCTCCTACTGGCCTCCCTCTCTCCCTGTCAGCAGTCCCCTCCTCTCCTCCTTCCCTCCGTCCCCGCGTGTGAGAGCAGCATGGAGCCCAGCAGCCCCAAGAAGATCCAGTTCTCTGTTCCTCCTCTCCAGAACCAGCTGGACCCCCAGGCTGCAGAACATGTGAGTACTCCACCCCTGCATGCGTGTGTGTTTAGTGTGTGTTCGTGTGCGTGTCTGTGTGTGGAGGGGGGGTGTTCTGGGGGTTAGACTTGACAAGTCACAATGTGTGTCCGAGCTAGGTTGTGTGTCTTGCATGAGTGCCTGTTACTGCTGTTACAGCCTATTAAGAGGCAGCCTGCGTTGGTAGAACTACTTGTGAACGTGTATCGCTAACCCACCTCCCACCCCCGCCCTCACCCTCCGTACACCCTCTCCCCCTCCCCCAGATCCGTCGGAGGAGACCGACCCCAGCTACCCTGCTCACCTACCAAGATCTGTCTGGAGGTAACATTAGAGGAGAGACACAGAGCGTGTGTGAGAGACAGAGAGACGATGAGTGTGTGTGAGCACAAGAGACAGAACGTGTGGAGACATAAGAGACAGGGAAGGAGGTGTTCCACTTCGGTTACAAACCCCATTTAATGTCTACCGAGGTGTCGCGGCAGGCTAACCGTTCCGCACATGCACTGATGGCAGTGTATGTGACGGTGTGTGTGTGTGTGTGTGTATGTGTGTGCGTGTGTGTCTGACTGTTTCCATTAGCTCGTTATACACTGGCTGTAAGGGCTTCCTGCTCTCTCTGCCAGATCCCATCCCAGAGCAACCTCCCTCCCTCACCACTTTCCTCTCCCCCTCTCCACCCTCTCTCCCTCCAACTATCCCTATATTTTTCCCCCCTTTCATCCTACCCCAATTTATTTCCAATCTCTCTCTCTTTCTCTCACTCTATCAGCTTGCTCTCCTCTCTCCCTCTCTCTTAGCTCCCAGTAATGGAGATGTTTATTAGGTTTCTGCAGCCTTAGAGATATAGGTTTCATATATATGGCAGCTAGCCAGAAAGCAACACATCCAGCCAACCAGTCAGCCAGAAAACGAGTTAGCCAGCCAGCCAGCCACCAGCCAGAGCATTTTAGGGGCGTGTGTGCCTCAAGACAATGGTATCGTTGTCCCCTCCCTCCCACACACACCCATCCCAACACTGATGATGTCATGCTGGAGCGAGAGTTAACAGGGAAACAGAGAGGTGGTTGTGAAAGCCGGAAACAACAGAAGAGGGAGGGAGTCATGAACTCACCTGATAGAGCATAACGTGCCTACCTCTTTCTCTCTCTCTCTCTCTCTCTCTCTCTCTCTCTCTCTCTCTCTCTCTCTCTCTCTCTCCCTGCAGAAGTGGAAGACAAGCATGGGGCCAGTGGGGTGACAGACGTAAGTCTTCCCTCCATCCACACTCTGACTGGACAGCCATGCTGACGCCTCTTCCTTCCTCAGACTCCACGGTCACCTGGATCGTATCGATCCTCCACGTTGACCTCCTCTCCTCCCTTCTGTTCTCCCGCCCTCTCATCTGCACCCTGCCTCCCCTTCCTTCTCCTCTCCTCCCCATCCTACTTCTCCCCTCCTTTCTCCTCTCCCCTGTACCCTACCTGCCCATCTCTGCTCCTCTCCTCCTTTAGGGTTCCAATGTGTCTCAGAGGAATCCGAGCCATGCCCCGCCCTCAATCAAAGGTATTGCCAAAATATCTTCTCCAATCAGCCATTGCATGAACAGCCAGAAGGTTTGGATAAAAACATTCGACTCCTTGTGGGTCTTTCCATGATGTTCATTTCATTTGAATAGAAAATCTTAGAATTTCCAAATGTCTGCGTCTCTCAAAACAAACAAATGTCTATTTGTGTTCATGCTACACTGTCACCCCTGTTACGTCTGAACTGAGTACATCTCTCTTCTCGAAAACAGTCCACTCGACAGACCCAGTGGTTTCTGCTTGCTCTGTTTTTTCTCATTGCTCCTCTGCTTCATGTTTGCTTTTGCTTGTTCCAGAATGTGCTGACTTGTGTTGATTTGTGTTCCAGTGTAAGTGTGGTGGAGCTGTGTGTTGATTTAGTTTGAGTTGTCTGCTTGTCTTGTATTGATCTGAACTGAGTTGTCGCCTTATTTTGAGTTTCCACTTTTGTTTTGGTCAGTTTGTCATGTGGCGGCAGGACCAAAAGCAAAGCTCTGATTGGAGGTTTGATTTGAGCTGTAATCAGTCAGCGTAGCAGTTAGCTGCTAGTTGATAACTGCTAGCTGTTATCCGGTAGTTGATCATTGCTAGTTGCTATCTGTTATCTTTATAATTATTAGCTTTTAGCTGTTAGGCAGTAGCAGTTTTGTAAGCTGTCAGCTGCTAGCTACAACAGTTGTTAGCTGCTAGCCGTCAATGTCAGTTGTGAGGCCGCAGTACCTGCCTCCCACCTCTGGGGGTGCTCTTGTGTTCCCTGCAGATTTGCAGCAGCACCTTCAGAGGCACGAACAGCCGGAGGCGGGATTCTGTGAAAACAGTCTAATCGCAACCCAGCACTTTGGGAACACAGCGCAATGGGCTAATCAAAATGGGCCTGATGAGCCCAATGGCAATGAGGCGTACCTACTGCTAGCCAATGAGGAGCTAGCGCTGGGTGAGCGCGACTGTGTGGGGGGTAAGTGGGGGGAAGGCTAAATGTGAGCGTACGTAATGGAGAGAGAGAGTGTAACAGGTGTGTGAGGTGGGTTTCAAACCGCTTCCTCTCTGCAAGGATATGCAAACATCTATTGCTAAACCAAAGAAACACATTTGGACTATTGAGTACATATCACACAAGAGCCATTCCAACAATTGTACTGAGACTTTGGTCTGTACTATACAAACTTTTCCCAAACACTAGTCTTCACATGGTACTAATTTAAGTATTGTTTGTTCTCCCTCTCTTCCTCTTCCTCTGCGCCTTCCTCTTCCCTTTCTGTCCTCTCCAGAACCTTCCAGCAGCCAACAAGAGAACCTGTCCAGCTCAGAGTCTGTCTCTCGATAAACTCCTCATTTTTCTCGTTCTTTTGTCTTTTATTCTTACTTTTCCCAGCTCTCATCCTTCGCGTCCTCCTCCTTCCCTTCTCCTTGCCCCGCTATCATCCTCGTCCACCTCTCTTTGCTGCTCTCAGATCCTCTCCTCCAATCACAAACGTGTATGTCTCAACCGGTTCACCCAAAGAGTTTTGTGTTTTACAGTTGATATCCAATAGGATTATGGTAGGATGTTATCTCTGTTAGAACGTTCTTACACTTACACAGTAATGGACTTTAATAAAAGATGAGACATAAAACATTTCGGTGCATCTCTCTGAGCTCTATTGACTTGGTGGAATGGTGGTGTGTATGTGTGTGTGTGTGTGCCTGTGTGCTTGTCTGTATAGAGAGAACACTTAACACTGAAATATTGCAGGTAGCTTGAAATGCTGTTTGTGTAAATGTCTGCCTGTCTGTCTATTTGCCTTCTTGTGTGTCTGTGTGTCTCTGTCTGCCTGCAGCATGTCTGTCTGTAGTCTGTCAGTCTGCCTGCCACCTGGCTGTCTCTCTCGCTGTCTGTCTTTCTGTTTATCATTGAAGGACTGTTGTTTGTCAGCAGGTAAACTGACCAAGCCCCAGACAGAATGTTCCCTCCCAGAGGAGGAGGAGGGCAGGGCTACCTCCCAGGATGACTGACAGCTTGGCCAGCCTATTAACAGCCCAGCAAACCCCCGACCCCGTCTGGAGCAGCCAACCACAGCTCCTCCCTGTGGTAGCAGTCCATTTTGGAGGAGCACGACGAAGACATTTCCTGGACACACTCTGTCAGCTACCTAGATTAAACTAGTACAGCTCAAACTATAGCACAATAGATGTCTCAGTCCAGTCCAATGCAGTGGCTAGAATGAGCTTATCTAGCTTATAATGTGTCACACAGCTGTAGCATTAGAATTCTTATTATTATCGAATGGAACCTGGCTAGTTATAGCACTAGCATAGCTATTATTTAATGGGCCTTGGCTAGCTGTAGCGCTAACAAATGCATTTAGTGTCTAATGGCTGTGAGGAGCTAATAGAATAAAGTGAAGTGCTGCTACATCAGACCAGCTGAGAGGCTTCTGTTTCACTGACTCCTGGGAGACAATAGTCCATTACATGGGTGTGTGTATGCATGTGTGTGCGTGCGAGCGCGCGTGTGCATGTATGTGTGTGTGCTGAGGTGCCCATTTCGAGACTAGGAAACTTGACATACATGCTCTGCGGTACTCTGTGTCTGTTAGAAGGAAATAAAGCAGCTTGAACCTTGGTGAGATCTGCTCCTTACTCTACAGAACTACATCTCCCACAAACCCAACCCTTCCATGGTCATACCAACGTGAGCTGGTGCTAAGTGTAACTATGACATCTAAAGAACTCTGGGTCACCATGTTGCTGGGTGACAGTTGACAGGAGAAAGCTGCCAGACAGTGGTTGCCTGATTTAGATGGAACACAGTCGTGGGTGGAGCCAAGCTTTAATAAATATAAATACACAATCAGGTTTAAAATAGAGAAATAGGTCTTTACTGAAGATGTCCCTCTTCATCCGAGGGAAGACATTGATGGGTCTGTTGTTTCTCCTCCTCTTCCTCCTCATCCTCATTGACCCCTGGAGGAACAAGTGTCACGTTAATACCTCATCGATCAAGTGTTTGCTTGTCTGTCTGTGTGTTGTGCACACGTGTGTAAGCATACATCCAGTACGTGTGTGTAAACACATGTGTGTGTTACCGTTCCAGGAGAGGGTCTTGTTCTCAGTTGGGTTCACACTGTCCTGTCCCAGTGCATTGTGGGAGTGTATTTCTGACACAGGCTCCTCCTTGATCTCCGGACCAGTCGCATCACTGACTGTTTCCACAGCGACGGCTGGCATGTTTTCCTGAGGGTCCGCCTCTTTCTTGTCACATGGCCTCTCCTTATTGGCCAACTCTTTGACCATCAATGGACCAACCAATGAACAAGCAGACGGTTATTACACCTTCCTCTGATGGATGTGTGTGTGGGTGACAGATTTCATGTCTACTGCGAGTGATGATTGACGTGGTTTGAAGCGATACACAGGCGCATTCTTCCGTGTAAGCATAGCGTGAAGGGTTCGATCTGTCGTGTCAAACGCACGGTGGCAGTTTGACACGTGGAGTCACACGAGGGGCTTACCGTGCTGGGCCAGCTCCCTCCAGCGCTCCTTGTTGGTGACGATGGCGTGTGTCATGTCGTGACGCAGGCGGGTCAGGTCCACGCTGGCCAGGGAGTAGTCACATGACCCTCCCACGCTGTGTCTCTGGACAGACCCCACCACGGCTCCTGAACTTGGGAGACTACACACACACATACATACACACATTCCTAAAGCGGACTGC
>NC_061071.1:6239389-6245837 GCF_021917145.1 Hypomesus transpacificus | reverse complement strand
GCCTACATATATATCCCAGGATACTGCCTACATATGCAAGTATAATGCTTACATATGCCAGAGTACCTTTCTGCCAAGATTTCCTGGGATACTGCCTACATATACCAGGATACTACAAATGCCAGGGTCCTTATCTGCCTGGATGTCCCAGGATACTTCCTCCATATCCCAGAGTACCTGTCTGCCTACACTTGCCATAGTACCTACTATATCTGACTACTTGTCCCAGGGTACCTCTCTACAAAGATGCCGGCCTGCACGGCGTGGACGATGGTGCGGAACCTCGGCTTCTCGGCTGGACGACGCCTGGCCACGGCCACCTTCCTGGTGAAGGTGGAGGCCAGCCAATCCCGGACTTCGGAGGGAACAGACTCTGTCTGGATTTCACTGAGGTCATCGTCTGTTTCGAGGAGACGTCTGGGAAAGGAGACATGGTGTTAGTCACATTCACACACACACAAACGCACAGTCACACACACACGCTCACACACGCACAAACACACACTCACACACACACACGCTCACACACTCACAAACACACACTCACACACACACACGCTCACACACTCACAAACACACACTCACACATGCACACACACACGCACAAACACACACTCACACATGCACACACACACACAAACACACATGCACAAACACACACTCACGCTAGTACTCCCTCACACACACACAAACACACACGCACAAACACACACTCACGCTAGTACTCACTCACACACACACAAACACAGACGCACAAACACAAACTCACGCTAGCACTCACACACACTCACACACGCTCACACACACGCTCACACTGACGCGCACGGACACACACCCTACCTTGTGTGGTCTATATAGACTGTGTCCAGGACGTCAGCAGCTTGCTCTACACTCCTTTTCACATCCTCCACCGACACCTCCCCCCTCTCCAGCTGCTGGGACAGGCAGCGCAGCCTGCACACACACACACACACACACACACACACACACACACACACACATACACAAACACACACAAACATACACAAACACACACAAACACACACAAATCAATCAGCAGACCGAGTGATATGATTAGGAGTGATTATAGATTACATATATATTGCTAGGGGAACCTGACCCCTGTCACCTAGTAATATGGCCCCTGTAGCATGGCAACCCGGCCCCTGTAACCTAGCAACGTGTCAGCTTGAGCTTACATCACACTCACACACCCCTGCTGGCTGACGAGACTCATACACCCACCTCCAGTCTGTCATCCTCACTCACTCACTCACACACACACACTCACACTCACACACACATACACACACGCACACACTCTCACTTTCGCTCTCTCTTTCTGTCAGCGAGCAGAAGAGGTGTGTTGTCCAACAGGTGTTTCCGGAGATGCAGCAATGCCCGCTGTCTGTTGCGTTGGCGTGTTTTGACGATGGCCTGTGCTGCTGGTAAACGTGTGCATGAGCGTGTGTGTGTTCACTAACCACAAGCCATGATTACCCTCGCTCTGAGTTCTGTCTTATTAACCTGTCTTTTCAGCTCCCGAATCCATTTTGAACGATCAAATCCAAAACATTGCTGACCCCCCTTCTAGAACAGAAGTTTAGCTAGCACGCTGTGACAAGAATTCGATTGTGACGGACAAGCACACCAGACATCTCCATCTTCACTCGTGTGGATGTGAGCATGCTGCCCTCCCAGGTGAGCCAGTGTGTGGGGAGACAGGTGTTTGGGTTGAGGTGTCTGGACTGGTGAGGACCTCTGGTGGCGGGAGGATGAACTGCTCAGCCCGTGAGGCGGAGACAGAGGGCCTTACCTTTGCGCTGCACTCTTGTACTTCTGCCTGATGAAAGAAGAGACGTGGGATTAACACCCTGGTACACACAACTACACACACACCCTGGTACACACACACACCCTGATACACACATGTACACACACACACAAACTAGTGCACACACACATAAAAAAGTAAAAGAGAGAGGGAAAAGAAATAGGGGGAAAGAGGATTTGTGAGAGAGAAATGGAGACAGAGAGCCGAGTCACGAGTAGAGGCATCTGATCAGTGTTGCAGAAGCTAGATTACCTTTAACATGAATAATGCAGCACACTCGCCACGCACCCGTGCCACCTGAGACTTGCTCTGAAGCTTGTGTGAGCTCAGCATTACTACATAACTACCTGGAGAAGACCCTTGCTCGGGTTACATGACGATTTGCATGCACACGCAATCAAGCTTGCATGCAAACTCACACACACACACACACCTGTGACACCAACACCTGAGGCAGGCTTTGAACCTTGTGTGAGCTCAGCATTATGTCATCACTATCTGGGGAACAGACCCTAAATCTGGGTACACAAAGATACTCATGCGAACACACGCAAGCTTGCACACACACACACTCGCACACACACTGCACACTTACATTCCCCGCAGCCGCACCAACATTCTCTCCTTCTGCTCCTTATTTTGACACCTCCCCCAATCAGGCTCCAGGATATCCGTGTCCGTGGCGACTGTCTCCATGGTGACGGCGGTCCTGGTGTGCGATCTCGTTCAGGTGTAGAGGCGTGTCAGGCGGAGAAGGGTGGGGCCAGGCGGGGCAGGAGGGAGGAGCAAGAAGGATGTCCTGGGGTCCAATACTCCATAGAGAACTGTCTGTCTGTTTGTCCACCTGTCTGCCTGCCTGTGTTTCTGTCTGTCCACCTGTCTGCCTGCCTGTGTTTCTGTCTGTCGACCTGTCTGCCTGCCTGTGTTTCTGTCTGTCCACCTGTCTGCCTGCCTGTGTGTCTGCCTCTGTCTCTCTCAAAACACACACACACTTCTTCTTCTCTCTTCTCTCTCTCTCCTTCTTCACTTACTCTCTCCAAATTCCTTTCTCTGCCTTTCCCCTCCTTTCCTTGCCTCCCTCTCTCTCTATCTCTCTCTCTCTCTCTCTGTCAGTCTCTGTTCAGGCTTTTATACCTCTCCGTTTCCTGACACGTGCTTGTGCACTTTGCCTGCCCACTCTACCATCTCACATACAACCCTCGCATGACACGCACACACGCGCTCTCTCTCTCTCACACACACACCCCCCACTCCCTTTCACTCCCCTCTCCCTCTCCCTCTCATACACTCCCCCCCTCTCCCACTCTCATACTCTCCCCTCTTCTTCTCTCTCTCAAACACTCAGTCTTCTCTCCCTCTCTCATTCATTCACCCCCCTCCCTCCCGCACGCTCCCCCTTACGCGCCTCACTCTCTCCCTCTTTCTCTCTCTCATTCAGAGAGGAAGCGGGAAAGGGGGGGGGGGGGGGTGAGAGAGAGGGGGGTTGATTGGAAGGTGGGTCCTCTCCATGTCATTCACTCATCCCCCCTCTCCCTCTCAGACACCCCCCTCTCCCACTTTCTCTCTCTCTCTCTCTCTCACTTTCTCGTGCACCCCCCCCTTCTCTCTCCCTTTCTCATACACCCCCGTTCCATTTCTCTCTCTCTCCCTCTCTCATGCACCTTTCCCTCTCTTCCGCTCTTTTTCTCCCTCTCGCTCACCCTCTCTCTCTCCTCGTGCTCCAGACCCTGGCTTTTGCGTTCACCAACCAACAGGCCTCTACACTGACCCTCTCCTTTGCACTGTGGCACAGGTGTGCTGCAGCCCTTAGCTCTCTTTGTTGCAGTGTGTGTGTGTGTACGTGTGTGTAACTGAGGGGTTCCAGTGTGTCACAGGTGTGTTCACTCTCCCTGAGCAGAGAGCAGATGGTTGTGATCTCCAGAGGCTGTCTGCCGGAGCTGCTCCTGCCCAGGAGACTGCAGACAAGCTGGGCTTGGACATCAGACACGCACCCCTGGCTCCTGGAAAGAATCTCCGGGGGGAAAAAGTGTGTAATTGCAAACACACACACCTCTCTCACTTTCTCTCAAACACATTTGTGTGTGTGGGGGTAGGGAGCAAACACGCAGGCAAGCACACACACACACACACACATACACACACACAAACACACACACACAGTGGAGCTGTCAGATATTCTTGCCCTGTGGTCCAGAGCAGAGCAGGAAGGAACACCATGAAGGTTCTGCAACACCATCCATCAGCTCCGTCTGCTCTCCAGACATGACTGATGATGGGATGGTCTCCATGGCGACCCACGGCACCACGGCCATGGTGTGAGAACATTAAGGAAGTGAGAGAACAGACACCTGCTGCAAGGTCTGGAAGACTGGAGGGGTGGAGGATTGGCGGGATAGAGGGGTGGAGGACTGACTATCTCTACTTTGTGGAACGCTTCCAGAAAGTTCCAGCGCTGATATTAACGTTGCAAGAGAGCGCTAACAGTGCCGTGAGCTCCGGGTGAATCATCCGTCTGAGTGGGTCCATGTGACATCTTCAGCTGTGGTTTGCTCAGCTCTGTATTGTTCTGTCAGATAATACAGGCGCATTATAGACCCCTACAGGCTCGCTTGCTGATGCTGTGTTTGTGTGACACTGCGCTGTTTGACTGTGTGTGATTCATTTACATTTCAAAAGCTGGTGAGTAAACAGCAGCACACGCCCCGCCCACCCAGTCCACCTCAAACCGCCGCCCCCTTTCCTCGCCCTGCACTTACAAACACACACACACCACAGCACAAAACATGATAGTAGAATCCTAGTCTTTTATTCATGTTATGGAAGTTACAGTGGAATTCTCAAAAATTGAAAACATATAAAAAGTGGTTAAGGAAGAACAATTTATAAACATCCAATAAATATGTCTGAATGTTTATACCAGAGCAGAGAGGAGGGTGGTGGGGGGGGGGGGGGGGCAGGGGAAGAGCAGGGGCAGGGGGGGGTTATGAGTTAGTTATAAAATTATACTATGTTTTTGTACAAACACCAGGTGCTTCTGGTCACTAAGCCAGTGGGCCGGCCTGAGTGTCTCTCTGTTGCACCCCCGGGGAGGATTTGGCAAATCATTCAGATCAAAACAAAAACCTGTAAAAAACACACATGTTCACACTGAAGAAGAAAAAGACCGCACAGAAGATACCCCACGAAAAATCTAAACCACCTAAAAAAGAAAGAATCACTGGTTTCGTCGTCGCGGCTGCAGCCCGTCGTGATCGCAGCAGGATAGAGAGACACCCCCCCCCCCTCCCCCCCCCCCCCCCCCATTATCCACAACAGTTTCTTTTATATCATCTCTACAATATGTTGAAACACCGATGCTTTGTCAAAAATGGATGTTTTAGTGTTTAGTGTCACTAGGATTTTTCTCTTTTTTTTTTGTTGTCGTTGTTTTGTTTGTTCGTTTCTCTTTTTCTTAAATCAACCAAAACATACAGTATAGGCGACTATGACCTTTTTCGAAACGACGGCGCGTTAATATGATGTCATCGTGATGGAGGATGGCTGCAGTGTCCACAGCGGCCAGCCGAGGGCGACGGCGTCCCCCGGGGTCTGGAGTGGCTTCCTGCTGGAGAGGAGCGTGGCTCTGGTCTGCTCTGACGACTCAGAGGAGGAATGGAGAGGAGGAGGCCACTGCAGACTGTTGGGACGGGGCCCCGGGGCCCGGGACCTGAGTCCCGGTGCTGGGGTTCTGGGTTCTGGGTCCTAGGCAGAGGCGCTGATGCTCTGCTTGTACACGGCGTGGTAGGCGTTCCTCAGGAGAACGTACGGGAAACACGACTCCAGCAGGTCCATGGTGAGGAACGGAGACTCCTGCACGATCTGGAACACACACACACACACACTTCAGCAAGCCTGTTGGCATGTGTGTGTGTGACAGCGTTGGGAGGGGAGAGGGAGGCTGCAGTACTGACCATGTCCAGCAGGAGGTAGACAGACTCTCGGTTGCGTGTTGTCATCTTGTCTGTTTCCTGACCGATCTTCAACAAGCTGGAGGAGGCCAGCTACACACACACACACATACAGGGTTAGCACTGCTGGTCAGTATTGATTTAAGTGTGTATTCATGTGTGTGTGTGTGTGTGTGTGGTACGTACAGCCAGGAACTCCTTGAGACGGTCCTCGATGCTTCCCTTGTGGATAGTGAAGAGAGCAGCAGCTATCTGGTTGATGGCCTTGGCCAAGCAGTGGATGTTGTTACAGTGGCCTGAGACAAACAAATAAAAAGCCTTAGAAGTCGGCGTGGGATATCAGAAACGCAGCATTAGAACCCATCCGGAGACATTTCCATTCCGATTTCCGCGGCCGTGGCGGTTGCCGTGGCTACCTTCGATCGCTGGGCTGTACTGGGACATGACGTTGCTGGCCAGCGTTGGCATGGAGACGGCCACAAACACCATCAGAAGACAGGCGATCTTGTACTCCTCCTCTGGACTGATGTTCTCTGCGACACACACACACACACACTATTAATGACAGGCCAACTGAGAGGCGTGTGTAAAAGTGTGTGTGAGTGCGTGTGCATGGTGTGTGTGTGTGTGTGTGTCTCACCAGACTTCTGGGAGGACAGCGCCACCA
>NC_061071.1:6184389-6234389 GCF_021917145.1 Hypomesus transpacificus | reverse complement strand
TCCCCCCCACCTCCCTCCCCCCCACCTCCCTCCCCCCCTCCCCCCCACCTCCCTCCCCCCCACCTCCCTCCCCCCCTCCCTCCATCTTACTTGTCGATGAAGTCGTCTGTGCTCTTCTTCTGGATGTTGTCGGCGTGCCGCAGCAGCCAGATGATCTCATCGCGGGCGAACGAAAGAGCCATGAACACAAACAGAGCCTGGGGACGAGGGAGAGAGATGTGAACACACGGGTGAAACTGTGTGTGTGTGTGTGAGTTTTTCAATTTCAATTGAATTTATTTGATCAAGAGGGACAGTGTGCATTCATGAACATAAAAATGTAAATGCACCCAATTATAGCCAAAAGGGTCATTACTTTGGCAGTCCCCCTGCCAGAGTGAACAAAGGCTACAAGTGTACAAGTGAGAGAGAGATGGTGTTTCTGTGAGTATGTGTGTATGTGTGTGTGTGTGTGTGTGTGTGTGTGTGTGTGTGAGAGAGAGAGACAGACAGACAGACAGACAGACAGACAGACAGAGACAGAGAGATTGTGTGTGTACCTTGGGGCCCAGCAGACCAGGCTGGTCAGCTAGGACAGTAGCCAGCTCCTTCAGAGCAGACCTCAGGAACTTACGCCTTTCTCTGTGCATTGAACCACTGTAACAAACGCACACACGCACCGTTAATCCTACATACATCATTTACTCAGGTTAATAAATGGTTGAGAAGATGGAGATAGAGAGGAGACGGAGGTGAGAGAAAATGGAGGAGCAGAAAGAGGGGAACGGTCGGGTGGAAAGGGGGGGGGGAGGAGAGACAGAAGAGAGGGCAGAGGAGGGGGTACGTACGCGTGAGAGAGGGCCTGCTCCTTGCACTCTCTGATGTCATTGATACGTTTGTTGTAGCTGAAAGACAGAAGACGTGGTTTACACAAACCGACGCGCACGTGCCTTCATACGCCGTGTCTACGGGTGAGTGCGTGTGTATACTATGACTTTGTGTGTGCGTTCTCGTGTGTACTGTGTGTGTTCAGGTGTGTGTACGTGCAGGTGTGTGTGTGTTCAGGTGTGTGTGTGTGCAGGTGTGTGTACGTGCAGGTGTGTGTGTGTTCAGGTGTGTGTGTGTGTTCAGGTGTGTGTGTGTGTTCAGGTGTGTGTGTGTTCAGGTGTGTGTGTGTGTTCAGGTGTGTGTGTGTGTTCAGGTGTGCGTATTGCCTCACCCGCGGATGTTTACAAACAAGTCCTCGGCAGCCTTGTGTATGTGGAACACCTCGTCCCTGAACAGGCACAGGCAGGTGGAGCTCTGCAGGGCCAGCTTCCACAGGCTGAGAGCCGCCGCGTCGCTGCTCAGCACCGCGTGGCACAGGATGAACCCAACTGCGGGGACGCAGAGCGTTAGCGCACGCCATTCACTCCAATGGAAATGTTAGCATGATGCTATTAAGCCCAATGCTGACTTGCTAAAGGTTGCTACTGTGAAACTCATCTTGTCGGTGGGTGTTTGTGTATGAGAGCCTGAGTGCAGGTGATGGTAATGAGAGGTTCACTTACACACGATCCATTTCTCCATGGCGTCCAGGGACAAATATTCACATGGCATCTGCAACAAACAGCAACATTGGTCCCACTTCTAACACTGTGTCTGATTGGCTGGTGCTGGGTGTGGACAGTGTCTGATTGGCCAGGGCAGGCTACTGACCGTGTCTGATTGGGCAGGGTTCAGCATGGTGCTGGGGGCGCTGATGAGACTGAGCAGCTGAGCGTTCCTCCACTGGTCAGCTGACAGGTTCCTCCTGGGGTAGACCATCTGAAGAGACACCAGAGCCTCCGACAGAGACTGGAGAAGAGGTGGTGGAGAGGGGAGAAGGGAGGAGAATGGAGAAGGCAAAAAGAAAGGAAAGGAGGGTGGAGGAGGAGAGGAAAACAAGTGGAAAATGTAAGTATGACCAGTGTGGCTACCTCCTGTACAGCCAGACTACCTGTCACGGGTCCTGTGGCTAGCCTAACTCACCTTGCCGTGAGGGACAAACTCCTCCATCATCTTCTTCAGGGGGTTCTCATAATCTACGATCATCTGCCCCAAACGGGGGTACTCCCGGTCACTATGGCAACGCAGAACACAGTCACCAACACACCCCATCATTACCCTACCTGTGGTCACATGAACAGGCTGGTAATAGCTTTAGTGGGCTAGCAGTGTCTAGTACCAACAGGCATCACAGTCCACTATTAGGATTAGCGGGCTAGCAGTACCTAGCACCGTGGGTCATCTCGTGGGCGTAGTTGTAAAGGCCGATGATGGCCTTCCTCTCCTCGATTCTGGACAGCAGCATCATTAGTGTTGTGTAGGTCACCACCAGATCCAGGTAGTTCTTGGTCAGGTCAAAGTTCACCGTCTACACAGACAAAAGAGGCACTTCTGTACAACTGGCTGCTATGGAAACCCCCGAGATTCTCTTCCTTCAAAGGGACGTGGAGACAGACTTACAATATCAAAGAAGACTTGGCAGGCATCAATAGTGTTCAGTAGTTCACAGACATGGTCCTGGGAGAGGAAGATATTGTGTTAACTCATGTTCACACAACAGTCAAGGGGGAAAAATCCCCACGACAGAATAGAATATTCAGGACAAATCAAGGAATTCATAACTAGAATATTTGCACCAACGTATAACATTCAAACAGCACTCAGACACGGTTCCAGTAGTCTAGCTACAATGTTTCCTCCCTGGTGGTAGGTGGAGCCAGACCTTGAATTCCATGACATCGACAAAGGTGAAGTAGTATAGGGCTAGGTTCTTCAGGATCTCAGACTTCTCCTTCTGCAGCTGGGCGAGCTGTTGCTGTGGACACACGCATACACAGACACACACGTCAGGGCCACAGCCATGTAGCGTGTTCCAACAGACATGTGACCAGTAAAGACCAAGTAACATGTCCAGCGTTCCACAGTCGGGTCAGAGCTGCCAGGCAGACTCATGTCTCTAGTAGGTGCAGTCTGGCTACTGGACATGAGCCTTGCAGTCAAGCAGTCAGCTGCTAAGCTACTGTTTTAACCCTTCAACTGTTTTAAGCCCCTCTTCAACCCTTTAGATCTCATTGGTTGGTGACCTCAAAACACACATGAAGTGGCCAGTGGAATACTATGAAATATCATATTAATTAATGTCATATTAGCTCATTAGTTTGACATTGTTGTCTGAGCTTCTACATACTAAGCTAACTATTGGGGATTCAAAGCAGCTACATGCTATGCTAATTAGCGGGCATGCGATTTCTAGGCAGCTGCATGCTATGCTAATTAGCGGGCAGGTGATTTCTAGGTAGCTACAGCCACTACATATGTGCTCCAAGGTCAGGTTAGTCAGAAAGTCACTTCAGAGAGTCAAGTGGACCAGAGTATACCCAGGAAGACCCATATTAGCCATTCTCGCTTGCGGTGCTGGGGAAAAGGGTCACCACATTTTACAGTGAGTAGCTTGGTGGTAATTCAACTAGCTAGTGTGTTTTTAATAGTTCATTAATATAAATTGAAACTATTCAGTGGTATAGTAAACTATAGAAACCACACCGGTTAACTACACTACATTTATGACCATTTAGTTTTTTAAGAAATGACTACTGACCAGTCTTTGTCTTCTACCCCACAATATTAGATTTTGTGAATTTAGTGGGGATTATTCTTTTTACAAAATGTCTCTTTGTGTCTCTCAAAGCACAATAAATGCTAGTCCCAGTTAACTACATGCTGTAGTAACTTCCTTTTCATACTAGATTCCCCAACACTGCTCACATAGGTCAAACACATGCAGGCAGCTTGAGCTACCAAAGCCACCGGAAATGTTTTTGTCAATTCCAACTCATGTATACTCCACACTGAATATCCAATACATTAACTCCATAGATGTCCCACTGTTTAACTTAAATCTAAGTTGAAGTGTATGTCAGCCAGGACTAACTGTGACAATACAGTTCCTACAATACCAGCTTGACCGAAAGTCTGCAGCACTAAACCACAGAACCCAAGACCTGATGCAGAATAAGACTGAAGCTCATGGATAATTTGACCAATAGGAGTCCAAAATGAGGACTGTTTGTCCAATAGGAGACTGGGAGGGGGACATATTATTCAGGTTGTGGGTTCCTTGGGTCTAGGTGGTTTTCAGCTGATAAATTAAAGCTGTTCTACTACACAAACCAAGATGAAGCAAAGCTTAGCAAAGCAAAATAGGACAAAATCGAACAAACTTACCAAAAAGAACAATCCAGAAAAAGCCAAGTTAAGGCATGCAAAACAAAACATAGAAAAAAGGACAAACAAAGAAAACAACATAAGGGACCAGTTGACAGTTAAATGTGATGAAGCTGTACATTGTTCTGAGCCGGTTAGCAACACAATAACACAGCAAAGCTAACAGTCTGAACCTGATCCGAGAGCAAAGCTAACATTCTGACCAGTACCACAAAATCAGCTTTGATACATCTGACAAGACATACAAAGATAAAAATGTTTGAATCAATGGGTTGGTTATGTGATCATAAAATTACTTTGCATTCAAAAACATGCACGCACACACAAACACACAAGCACGCACAACTCATCCAATCAACACCAAACAAAAACATTGAGATCCTGATAATGGTGGATGACAACTTCCTGTCTGGCAGGAAGTGAGTGGACACGACTTACGTTGTTGTTCCTGGTCTCGACAGCAGGGAACTTCCGGACGATGAACTTGACAGCCGACTCCAGGTTCTTGTCCACCAGGTATGAGGGTTTGGCCTTGGGGTCTCCACATGCCTGAGGGGGGAGCGGGCAGAGCAGAGGACAGATCAACATGGCACAGCCACAGCTCCAGCAGCCTAGCAGACATCCAGCATGTGCGTGTTAGTGGAAAAGGGCTGAGTGTTACACGGGCATGACCAGCAGGATGAGGGGAGCTGAACACAGCTTGAGGATGAACAGGAGACAGGACAGAGAGACTGAAGAGAAAGAGAGAGGAGGAAAAGACAGAACGAGAGAGAGAGACGGAAGAAAGAAAAACGGAAAATGAGGGCAAGCACGTGCAGGAGAGAGAGATGAATTTAGAGAAAAGAGAGGGGGGGAAAGGAGAGAATTGAGAGAGAGCCCTGGCTAAGAATGTTCCCTGTGTTTGTCTTAGCTTTTAGCTGCCTCAACCATTCAAGTCCCAAAGGATTCAGAAGTCTAGTTCTGCCTGGTTTGTCCTGTCTTCACACTAGTTTTCTACTGGGTGGCGCTCTCAGGGTGATTGCTGTAACATTAACTGGGTGTAGAAGCAGACGTGCATTGTGGGAGACGTAGTGTTATGTGATGAGGATGATGCTGCGCATGCGTGTGCAAGAACACAGATTGTAGTGATGGCGTCCACACCTTAGGAGTTGTAAGCTGCTATTAGCTGCCTTAAAAACGTACTCTCACCAGGAGGCTACACATTAAGACTGTCGACAGCAACAACAACAGACACACAGCCTTCTATACCTTTTTATACCTACACCTTCACCACCTCCCTGTACGCTTATGTAGTGTTATTATCTGCCATAGCAGCAGCAACCTGACATTACGGCACGACAGCCACACACAGCAGCTTTTCATTTTGCATGGTATTGGCAAATGCCAAAATACAAAATGAAACAATAAAGCACAGACGACACAGGCTTGAGTCAGATAGTGCTTGTTCCCTCACTACAAGTAAGTTATTATGGGTATGTCTCCAGCTGGACTCAAGCCTGGTACTGTTCCTACACTCACCATTCTGTCCTACTTGGTGCAGCCTCACTCAAGTCAGTTAGCTTCTCTAACAGAGGGATTTTAATTTGGTGTGAAGGTCATCAGATTGAATTAGCCTAAGCATGCTAGTGTTTAAAACACACATCCAGTTGGTTAGGATTAGTTTATGTTAAAGGTACACATGCAAATGGGTAGCATTAGCTTATTTTCTGGACTACACACACAAATGGTTAGCATCAACTACAGATACATAGGTTAGCTTTTTCTTGTGTCTCAAATTAAGTTACAGTTAGTTAAAGATACAGTTAGTTAGCATGAGCTTGTGGCTCAGATGAAGCTACAGTTAGTTACCATTAGCTTGTAGTTGAGCTACAAAAATAGGTGATTAGCATTAGCTTGTAGCTGTACTTCAAAAACAGATGGTTAGCATTAGCAACACAGATTTCTGAGGGACAAGGACTAGTCAAACAGGGGTGACACAACACAGAGCACTCCCTAACTTACACACAGACAGACACTACAGCTAGCATTCACTGGAGGCCATATTAGCATGAAGATGATTGCCAAGTCTTGTCATGATTATTATCTAGCCTGGAATGTAGATAGTCTAACATGCAAGCCTTGTCATATTAGCTAGTCTAGCACATATGCTCCTGCATTGTTTTGTCGTAACATTAACTAGCATTATAGATAGTCTTGTACATCATATCAAAGCAATCCTTGTTTCAATCCTTTTATGGGATCACATAAAAGCTACCCTTGTAGCTAGCCTAGTACAAAGCTGATACTCTCCAGTGAGACCATCAGACAGAAGCCAGCGTACACACTTCCTGTGTAGAGACATGCTATCCCAAAACTTCCTGTCTGGAGAAAATAAAGACAGCACAGATTCTGAGGAAATTGTCAGGCTCTGTTGCGTTTAAAGTGGGGTATCTCATTCACCAGTGCTAGGGTACACCAGTAACATAGAAAGGGGGGGATGGAACATGGGACTAGGCAGAGAGCGAGAGGAGGGGAGAGGGGAAGGAGAAGAAGGAGGTTGAGATTCAGGGAAGGTGAGAAAGCTGGGCAAACCTTCCAAACTTGTCCTTGCTGGGGGGGAAGCGTTGTAACAGAAAGAGAGAGAGATAGACATCAAAACAGGCTCCAAAGCAACTAACATGCAGAGCTAGTTCAAACAAGGGCTTAGATAAACAGAACAGGTGTTAGGCTATATGGTTCCATGTGGGGGTAGCAGAGAGTGCACCACCCCTAACTACTGAGGCGCTGCCCCATCCTGGCTCTGTACACAACCTGACATTGCTGGACGAGACAGAGGTCTACACTTCCTGTTCCTGTTGACCTCTGGCTGCCCCCTGACCTCGGTGCTGGGTAAGGGGGGGGAGGGTCAGGGGAGAGGCAGAGGGAACAGCATGCAGGGGTAGCACAGAAGGTCACCTATTCTAGAACAACCCCGTTTCAGAGAGCATTGTATACCACAATATCAGTAGGGTGTTATTTTCAAACTGCATTTATTGATGTAAGAAAAATACATTCCAGCACTTATACATTACTGATTCTGGCTTTAGACAGATTACACTGCTGATTGAGTATAGACATATTCCTGTACTTGAACTTGGAAGTTTCCAGCTATAAACATATTTCAGTGCTTATACATGACTGGTTCTGGTTATATGTTCTTGGCTGGTTTTGGCCTAGTCACACGTTTTAGTCACAGTATGGACTACAGCATCACCAGGCCTGTTTATATGGTGTTGATGGACTGCTAACTTACTGATTGATCAAACTGAAGGCATGTTGCTAGCTATTTGTGTTACTGTAGCTTATTCCTTAACCTTAAATGGCCGACATTATCATGTGTATGGGGCAACCATGGTGTGGCTTTAGATTGTATGGCAGTGCTTCTCAAACTTTTTGTCCCAGGGACCAGCAAAGGATGACCATTTTATGTATGGACCCATTTTTTTTCTTCCTTTTTCTCCTTCTGCATCGAGCTGCCCATGGCTAATTTCTCAGTTGTGCTTTCAGCTGATCATGCCTAGCTACTGACTCATTCTTTGAAGGAAATCAAAGAAAAAAGAAGAGAGAATATGCTGCAGACTAGCACCAGTCTACAGACCTGGTTTTGTAAAACACACCTATATTGCTGTGTGTCAATTACACTTATGTCAATGCCTGACATCACTGATGAACTGGTCTAAGCTGGGAACCAATGAACTGCTAGTAACATCGTCATGGAAACACGGTAACCTGACATGCTGATATGAGGAGGTAGATTCTGCTGCTCTCTACTGCTCTGGCTGCATCTCCAGTGAGCCTGTTGCTAAGCAACAGGGCCACTGCATGTGCAGTTACAGTTCTGTAGACTAGAAAACATTGACAGCCATTACATAACACAACCATGCTTGCCTTTCTAATATAACATGACCAAGCTAGGCTTTCTAATGTAGAATGACCATTTCAACCTTTCTAATATAACATGACCAAGCTAGGCTTTCTAATGTAGAATGACCATTTCAACCTTTCTAATATAACATGACCAAGCTAGGCTTTCTAACATAATAATATAACCAAGCTAGAGTTTCTAACATAAGATGACCAAACAAGCCTTTTTAACCTAATATGACCAAGCAAGGCTTTCGGTTTAACATGACGAAGTAGCCAAAGTTTATTTATTTATGTTATATTGTGCTTGATATACAGTATAATGCAGAATGACATAGCAGTGCAGACTAACTGTTACTGGTATAGCTGAGATAGGCAGAGCGGGCAGGTTGCTGTCTTTTCAGAACTGAGGAGAGAAATTCTGACTGAGGAGCTGAGCTCTCCTGATTGGACAGATATCCTGACTGAGGAGCAGAGCTCTCCTGATTGGACAGATATCCTGGCTGAGGAGCAGAGTTCTACTGATTGGACACATCCTGGCTGAAGAACAGAGCTCTCCTGATTGGACAGATGAGCCAGGAACCAGATGACTAAGGAACCAGTAAGGAGGTATTTAATGTGGAGTGACTATTATGCCTCAGAAGTGACAATCAGAACAGTCCTATCATGAGGACTAGATTGGGTTCATGTATGTGTGTTGAAGGCCTGGTTATGTGTATCCCAAGAGACATCAAACAATTTCCACCTGTATGTATGGTCCAAATCTGTCTGTCTGTCTGATAAAAACTTGGCAATCTAGGGCTAGGGAGTGTCCAAACACAAATTAACAAATAGGCCTAGGTCATTACATGGGGCTTACAGTGATCCCTACTTTTCTCACTATTTCTTTACTACTATTTCTTCATATCTCTTCCTCCCTCCTCTCACTCTCTTCCGCCCACACATTCACCCACATACGCACGCTCAAAAATTCCAAAACATTCAGTCAAGTAGTCTTCGTTTTGTCGTATACTCTACATTTCTTTTTGGCCTTTGGATCATCAAATCCAATTATGTCACTAACTGCCATCCTGACTTTCTCTGTCACGGCGGGTACAGATTACAGTTAATAGTTCTGATTTGTGCTGCTGGCCGTGATTTGCTGTCAGCACAAGCACCAAAACCACCCATCAACCAGAGAGCGTCAACACCCATGGGCTAAAGAATCCGATCCTGGCTAGCTAACTAGCTAGCTACGGTTTAAATAACGATATACCAATGGAAAATAACTGTTAAATACTTGGCCGATAAATATTAAAATGGCCTGAAACCGAGCTAGATTCACGGCCGCCATAGGTTGCCTAATGTTACAGTCACACAACGATTAGCTCGCTAGCTACGCTAGTACAGCTTGCTACTACTACTACTAGCCTGCCGACATGTACTAGCATTGGGCCTTGGAAGCATTCCCTTCTCTTCCCGATATTTCGCAGGCATAACTAGCCAGAAAGCCATCACAGTAACTACGGCTAAGAATCCAGCTAGCAACTATAGGAACGGAGGCAATTATAGGGACATTCTTAACTAAGGCATGACAATATTATATTTTTATTGTATTGAAGTAAAGATATATCAACTACCTTTTTGATGTTATAGATGCGGGTGAGCATCCCGATCCCCCGATCATTGAGGATGGTGAGTTTCTCCGCCAGCTTCTGCTGGCTCGGCTGCATTACGCCCCGCGACATGGTTCTGGATCAGGCTGCTGCTCGAACCAAAACGCGTCGGATGTCTTTGCAATGTAGTGTGGCTACAATAAATACTAAGAAAATCGTGTTTTAGTGTTAGATTTCGCCCATATTCAAGGAAAACAGCTAGGCTATCTCCCCGCACTCCACCCGCTGTCTCCCTGTTTTTTTTCGCTCCGGCTAGAAGATAGGTGTTGCCCTGTTTCGCTCAGAACGAGGCTGTTTCCTGCAACACGACGCACATACCGGATGCGTCCCGTTCCAGGATAATGCTCCCTCCGTGAGCGTCCTCGTCTAAATTGGTCACAGATCTGGTAACCTTAGCTTGGTGTAAGCAGAGATACGGATACTACAAAGAACTAGGCCGAGTCATCGAAGATCTGAGAAGGCAAAGAAGAAGGGACATGGGACGATTTGGAATGGATTGCTGTTACATAGCTACAATTCCATTCGTGTTTGACAGCTGACTGTGGACTGTTTTACTGCAGCTAGATCAAATCGTTGATATCTGTTAAGAACATTTACTTTCGAGTTGGTCAGTTTATTAGCTATTGGGTTGAAATTGATTCAATTTTTTTGATTTGACGAGGAAAGGTTACTGTTTAAAAGAATACAGAGCAATGAATTCCCTGACTTGCGAGATAAACGGCTTCTCCAAAACTAGGCTAAAAAAGCAAAGCACGCGGGTAACCACTGTAACCGGGCGGCGGCTGATTGAGACCTTGGGTGAGGACGGGGACGTGCAGCAGGTCGAAGAGCCATCGGATGCAGCCTTCGGATTTGTTGAAGATAGCTGCTTGGACCTGCAAGTCGGGGTCGTCCGGCCATTTCTGTTGCTTTGTGAGACTTGTGTGTGGTGTGGATGTGGTGCCTGTTCCGTTCACATGGCCCAAGCCCAGTCAGTCCTGCAAAATTACTTTATTCTAACAGGAGGCTAATACTAACACGGCATCATAGAACACGGCAACCTAACTACAAAACCCATGCACAATGTAAACAATGTATAATAATATCTCAATATTGGTGATAATTCACCATAACAACAAGTAGGCCTACTTACAGAATCTAGGGTTGGGTACAGAGCCTTGACACTTGAGTTGTGATGCAAACTCTATCTGCTTTGCAGCCTCTCAGGATGCTGCACATGACCTGGATGTTCTGAGGAAGTTCAAGGTAGGAACTGGCCAGTATATTACACAGTTTACTGTCATACCCCTGATAAGCCCAGTGACACTGACACGGA
Organism: Hypomesus transpacificus; assembly: GCF_021917145.1. Classification (NCBI taxonomy): domain Eukaryota; kingdom Metazoa; phylum Chordata; class Actinopteri; order Osmeriformes; family Osmeridae; genus Hypomesus; species Hypomesus transpacificus. The sequence continues at coordinate 6,223,307 of NC_061071.1, read as the reverse complement.
TACATAAATTCAACTTCTGATTAACGCTTACCCCCCCCCCCCCCCCAGGTGACCCATGTCCTGAATGTAGCCTACGGTGTGGCCAACCCCTTCCCCCACCTCCTCCACTACAGGACCGTCACCCTGTTGGACCTCCCAGACACAGACATCACCTCCTACTTCCCAGAAGGCTGTGCGTTCATAGAGGAGGCCAGGGCAGAGGTAGGGGCACATGGTACTGACTGGGGACTGTCTACAACTGTATCCTTCCCACCCTGTACATGACAGATTAGAGACCTCTAAGGAAGGAAGTGTTAGAAAGGACATGCCTTTCAGGGCAAACACCTTACATGTCGGTCTCTCTGTCTTTACCCCGCCCCCCCCCCCCCCCCCCCCCCCCCCCCCCCCCCCCAGGAAGGCGTGGTCCTGGTTCACTGTAACGCCGGAGTGTCACGCTCTTCCTCCATGGTGATAGGCTACCTCATGACAAGGGAGAGGCTAGCGTTCAATGATGCGTTCAGCCAAGTGAAGGCTGCCAGGCCATCTATCTGCCCCAACCCAGGCTTCCTCCTGCAGCTGAAGAACTACAACCCCCAGGCTTCCACTAGCAGCTAAATAACTCAAAAGGAACCAGGCTTCTGAAAGCAGCTCCAATACCCAGGCTTTCAAGGTGAAAACTCCCAATTCCCTAGAACAGCTGAGGAACTGAAGACAAACATGACATTTTCTTTTGTTTGTGTGTTTTATAAGAATAGTTTACTAAGTGCCAAATAAATTAAGATCTATACAATAAATAAATGCTGTTCCTGAGGTGAATTCTGTGTCTTCTACCCCTCAAGTGAGAATGAGTGGATTCCCCCAAAACATTATACCTATGCTGTTTAGCCACCAGATGGTGCCCTTACCTTTCTTCAGTCAGGTGTCTTAACGATGAGACGATAACTGAATGAAATGTGTTTTCACTGTGTTTGGCTTGCCGCACCAGTTATTTATTAGGTTGAGATGCCATTCTGTGGGAAAGTAAATCAAATCTAACTTTATTTATATAGCGCATTTGATACCAGAAGGCAACACAATGCACTTCACAGAGGGGAATGCAACACTCATTTTCCAGAGGGAAGCAAAAAAACAGATCACCCATGTATTGAGTCCTAAAAGCTCTCAGGAACAGGGCTCAACGTGGTTTTTGGTCTGATATCTAACGTGTGGATGGGCAGTAAGCTGGACGTTTCTCTGACGGCGAGGGTCAGTTGTGGGGTAGTTGATGTGTTCGGGTTTCATGTGAGGATGTCTGAAAAAAGACCCCAGTCCACTCCCAGCCCCCATTGTTTCAGTTATTATACTGTCTCCATATCTGATTTTCTCCCCCATCTTTCAGCCTGATATCAGTCTTTCCACCCTTTTTTCCCTCCCTAACCGCTTGGTTCCAGGAGCTGAGAGTCGTTAACTAAAACTTAATGACTCGTAGGAACAGAGGGATTTCATGATTTGAGACCGGCTTTGAGACTATCACTTCACTCCCTCTCTACCCCTCTGTCTCAATTTCTTTCTGCCTCTCACTGTCTGTTTCTGTTCTCTTTCTCTCCTTCCGTCATTCCCTCTTTTGCTCCATCTGTCTGTCTCTCTGTATTATTACCTGTCTCTCCATCTATCTCTCTCCCCGTCGTGCTCTGTATTTGGCTATCAACTCAGAACATGTTAGTTATAGTAGTTCTGTTATTCTTTGTAGTAATAGTGCTATAAGTATTGGGTTTACTTTACTATTAATGTAATCACACAGAACTATTGGTACTAGTGTTTTTTGTAGGGAGTCAGATGGCTAAACGGTTAGGGAATCGGACTAGTAATCTGAAGGTTGCCTGATCGATTCCCGGCCATGGCAAAAATTACATTGTGTCCTTGGGCAAGGCACTTCACCCTACTTGCCTCGGGGGGAATGTACCTGTACCTACTGTAAGTCGCTCTGGATAAGAGCTGCTAAATGACTAAATGTAAATGTGATGTACTGGTATCAGTAATAGAAGTAGTAGTGTTGGTTGTATTAGTTGTAACAGTAGTATTAAGATGAGAAGTATTCCTCTGTCTGTCCTGTCTGGAAAATGGTCCTGCAGAGCAGTATTTCTGAGAGATTGATGGATGAGACTGTCTTAAGCTAGAAATTGACAAAGACTTCAGTCTGTGTGTGCATGTGTGTGTTTCCTGTTTTGTGGATTCTGGACACGGGATCATGGTCAGGAGAAAAACACCACCCTGCTCTCCGCAGACCACACACAAACACACTCACACACACACGCATATAGTGTAACATGACATGGAAGTGGCCTGTGCTATTTCATCCTTCAGCAACTCTGTTGATTGAATTTCAGACTTGTTGTGTTGTTTCCTGTTTCCCCTCTCCTCTGGGTCTCTTCTCTGTTCCTCTCCATTCCCTCTGTCTTCTGTCAGACCATCTCTTCTTCTCTTCTCTCCTCCTTTCTTGTTTCCTGCACATGGTTTGTTTAGACCTGAATTGACTTGTCACAGTTGTCACCTTGGCAACCATGTCTCCAGGAGCACTAACACTTTTTCACTGATTATTCCAATGTAGCTCTTTCCACCTTCTTCACTCTCTACCTCGGGGCCTGCTTCTGAAATCCTTACTGCTTGTTTTGCTGTCTACTTACTGCCTTCTGGTCTGTTAACTCTACCGCCTGCTTCCCTGTGTTGTGAGTGTGTTTGTGTGTGTGTGTGTGTATTAGTCGTGTTTGGGGTCTGTTGAAGCATGCTTAGTAGCTCCATCGTGATTTGACCAGTGACAGGTAGAGGATGGCGGGGGAGGGTGTCGAGGAAATAGCCAATCGAAGAGCTGATTGATGAACGTGTGCAATAGACTGGAATGCATCAGCACCTTCCTCCCTTAGAACTAGGAAGTGAGAGAGAGAGAGAGAGAGACAGAGAGAGAGACACAGAGAGAGAGACACAGAGAGAGAGAGAGAGAGAGAGAGAGAGAGAGAGAGATGGAGTTGAGAAAGAGACAGGGAAAAGGAGAGAAAAAAGGCAGGAGATAAAGAGAAAGAAAGATTGAGCCGAGGTAATCACCCCTTCACAGCTGGTCAGATAGAATAGCTTAAGTATGTTTGTGTCCTGACACTGTCTCTATAAACTCTAGACAGCCCACAGTCTGGGTCTGGAGAGTGGGATGGATAGATGCTGGGTGGAGGTCTGAAATAGTTCCAGGTCAATCTGCCCCATCAGTATAAGTATCACATTGCCAGGGTGGGAGTTGGTGTAGCAGCAACTGACGATATCGATCCCTCTTCTGCACCCCTCTCTGAGCTGGAATGATTTGGAAGTCTGTGTGTGTGTGTGTGTGTGTGTGTTAGCGGGAGAGTGGAGGACCAGACCGACAGGAAGGATGGCAGAATCATATATATGCTAATCTGGATGGAGGTATGGGGGGCAGTGAGGAAGCTGGATGACAAGACCCTCACTGTTTACAACTCCTCCTCTACACTCCAAACATGGCATCTCCCCTCCTCTCTCTCTCTCTCTCTCTCTCTCTCTCGCTCTCTCTCTCTCTCTACCTCATTGTCTGCCCTCCCGGTGCCTCTCTCCACTTCTCTCTCCCCCTCCCTTCCAGACGATCCACAGCATCAGTCTCACTCAACAACATTCACACTCCCAGACAGCTGCCTCCCAGAGTACTTCGCTGTGTGACTCTCCCAAATGGTTTTGTACTGCTGCCTGATCTTTCTTCATGTGAAAGAAAAAAAAAACATACAGGGCTATGAAGTAGCACTGTGACTGCTGAAGCCACTGATTCTTGCAGAAAGTTATAGAAGGTTCTTCTGACGAGGATGTACATTTGTTTCACTCACTCTTGACACAGTCACCCTGTATTGATGTTGCCTTGGAGGAAGCTGTAAAAGGACTGAAAAGGGAATTTAAACTCACACGCAGGCAGATAGTTGCAGTTGACAAATGTCACCTTGTGTGACATTTGTCAACACAGAGTGTGTTTGCGGTGCTGAGTGCTTTGATTTCCGATGGTCCTGGTCGACACCTAAAAGCAATATGCTGGATTTTTGTGTGTGCTGTGAAGACAGCTCTGGTCCATTAGAGGCTGGTTCAATAAGGCCTGTTAACCATCATAGAAAGACAAACAGGCCGGCATGCAGACAGACAGGCAGCGAAGCAAGTAGACAGGCAGACAAACAGATAAGCAGGCCGGCAAGCATGCAAGCAAGCAGACCGACAGTGAGATACAAAGGCAGGCAGGCAGGCATCATCTTCTCAGAGAGAAATGTAAGGAATATGTAGAGCGAGTGAAAGCACACATGAAACCATCTGTAAAAATACTGGAGCTGGTAAAGTCTGAAAGACGTGTGTGTGTGCTTGTGTGTAGCAGCGAATGCATGTGCGTTTAGTTTAGAAAGTGAATATGTGTGTGACAGCTACAACTGTCCTCCTTGGAGGCGGGGCTAGTTGCCATTGGTCGAGCTCGGCCGACCGGCAACGCCAAACAGCGTATAACGGCATGTCTGTCGCCGCGGGCAACAAAGCAGCCCTCCTCTGTGTGGCAGCAGCCTGCGAAACAGATGGAGAAGAGGAGTGAGGGAGCGGAGGAATCACGCCAACGAGGAGAGAGACAGGGGGAAAAAGAAAGGGTGGAAGGAGCAAGGGAGACCAAGAGGAAGAGGAGGAGAGACAGAGCGTAATCCAAAAGATACGGCACTTGGGACCATGGAGACAAAAGAGAACCAAATAGAAAGGCACAAAGAAGGAGAGAGAGGGAAAACAAAATTAGGAGTTTAGGAGAGAGAGAGAGAAGTTGTCAGGCGCTGTTCGTCGCAGAGGAGCCTCCTGGACAGGACCCAGGACCACCCCCTACTTCCAAACCCTCAACCTAACCCCCCCTCCCCTCCAACACACTCAGTCCACTGACTAGGAGGAGTCTTTACATTTCTCTAGACTTTCTCCTCTCTCCTCTCCTCCTGTCATCCTCTTCCGGTCCACCCACTGCGTGGTTGGAGAAAGAGACAGCCCGGCAAAGTGTGCTTCATGGGAGCGTCTCTGGACCCATGGCGTGCTACTACATTGTGATTAGCTCCACCCACCTGCGCCAGGGCCACCTGCGGAGTGTCAAGGGGGTGTTTCGTGGACCGCTCAACCAGGAAGCAACCAGAAACCTGGTAAGAACTACAACTACCAGGGACCTGCCTGGACACGCTGACAACGTCGTCACCTGGTGTGGTCTGATCAACTGTTGTTGTTTCTCAGACTCCCAAGATGACATTTGCGTTGAGTTTGATTGTGATGTTGCGGTTAGATTTTCCTTTCTCGGAACTGCTTCTGGTTGACTGGATCAATTCTCCTAAACCGGTCTACTACCTCTGCAGGGAGGGGAGCGGTCGGCCTGTCTCATTACCTCCTCTCCTCTCTCCTCCCCTCTCCATTCCGCTCCTTCCTCTTCTCCCCCCCCCTCCTCTCTTCTCCTCTCCCCTCCTGTCCTCTTCACTCCCCCCTCCCTGTTCTTTCCTCTCATCTTAGTCTTGCCTCTTACTTCAAAGAAATGCGATCCACACATGCACACACTGACACCCCCGAAAGAACATGAACAAGGGTTGGGGTGTTCCATTGTAAAGGGATGGAAATGATATCAGATAAAATATTGATGTGCTCAGCGGGATAGAGCGCGAGAGAGAGAGAGAGAGAGAGAGAGAGAGAGAGAGAGAGAGAGAGAGAGAGAGAGAGAGAGAGAGAGAGAGAGAGAGAGAGAGAGAGAGAGAGAGAGAGAGAGAGAGAGAGAGAGAGAGAGAGAGAGAGAGAGAGAGAGAGAGAAGCGGTTTTCTAGAAACACTTTGCCAGGCAGGATAGGGTCACGCACTCGCATCATCGTAACAATTACACACATACAAACACACACACACGTGTGCTCGCACACTGTCACCACTCACACAAGTCCTCTCACACACATGAGAGAGGAACCAGGTTGGAGAGAGTGAGAGGGGAAACTGGGGGGCTTGAGTGGGTGTGTGTGTGTGGGGGGGGGGGGGGGCTAGAAGTTTAATAGCTAGTTTTATACCCCCGGGGAGAAAGGGAATGAGAGATAACGAGACACGGAGGAAGAAATGGAAAGAGGACATTGTTGATTGATAACGTCGCCTTGTCTTCATTGGATATCAACTTTCTGTCCTGACACGCTGAACCACTTTGGAGGCAGAGAGAAAGAGATAGAGAACAGCCAGAGATTCATGAAGACACAATCAATGGTAGCATAAGTGAAGATGTTGATGAGGACAATGATGATGATGTTGATGAAAGCTTCAACTGAATGTTGAACTTGATGTGTTGGCATGCATCTGTTACTGCACCTTTAGTGCTGGTGCCCATCCATATCCCTAAAGGTATGTGAGTGAGTGTGAGTGAGTGAGTGAGTGAGTGAGTGAGTGAGTGAGTGTGTGAGTGAGTGAGTGTGTGTGTGTGTGTGTGAGTGTGAGTGTGAGTGTGAGTGTGAGTGTGAGTGTGAGTGTGAGTGTGAGAGTGAGAGTGAGAGTGAGAGTGAGAGTGAGAGTGAGAGTGAGAGTGAGAGTGAGAGTGAGAGTGAGAGTGAGAGTGAGAGTGAGAGTGAGAGTGAGAGTGAGTGTGTGGTTTGTTCCCGGCATGTCCCAGGGCAGCGTGAGGCAGATGTTTCTCCTGTGCCTCTCCTGCTCGCTCCACTGCTCCTCACACACACACACACACACACACACACACACACACACACATACAGCTGTCCTTCCTGTCTCCTCCATGCAGCTGTCGAATTGGAGTCGTACGATAGACGCGTGGTTGATGTTGTCAATGGGTTGTTTTTTGTGTTTGTTATTGTTACAGAGCTGGTGATAAACAGGACAGTGGTAAAGGTTAATATTAGCCATTTTGATTATGAGAGAGCTTGGAGAATCTTCCCAGCATTCCCATGGGCATTCCAGCCAGACGGCAGGTCGTTGTCTCTATGCCCATGTTGGTCATTATGGGTTGTCGCTGTGGATAATGGTTTCTAAACTGCTGCTGTAGCAAGGATGCCTGGTGTGTGTGTGTATGTGTGTGTGTGTGTATGTGTGTGTGCGTATTTATGTGTGTGTGTATGTATGTATGTTTGTATGTGTGTTTATGTATTGGTGTGCATATGTATGTGTGTGTGTATGTATGTGTGTGTGTGTGACAGAGGCAGAAAGAGATGTTTACCAGGAAGTTTCCGACCTGTGTATAAGATGACCCATTTCTGTAGAGAGAAGTGAATGAATTGCTTATTTGTGTGTTTCGCCTCGCTACAGCTCTTAGCTACGCAATATACGACTGCCAGGCTGCTCATGGACCAATCAGAGATCAATATTGAACTAGAGAGAGTAATGATTCATTGTGAGAGTTCACTAGTCTGTCTGTCTGCCTGCCTGCCTGCCTGCCTGCCTGCCTGCCTGCCTGCCTGCCTGCCTGCCTGCCTGCCTGCCTGCCTGCCTGTCTGTCTGTCTGTCTGTCTGTCTGTCTGTCTGTCTGTAAGCCTGTCTGCGTGCCTGCGTGTCTGTATGTCCGTCTGCAGGCCTGTAACCAGGTGTTTCCTGTTCCCTCAGCAGCATGCAGAGCGGGAGACGGTGGAGGGGGCTGGGCCTGACGGGGCAGGGCCTGAGGGGGCGGGTCCACAGGGCCGGATGTCTGGCTTCCACTGCCAGCTGTGTGACAAACACTACCTCCACTCCCAGCAGTACGACAACCACATCAGCTCCTACGATCATGCCCACAAACAGGTACAGCACATACCCTGCTTCACAAACAAAAGAGTACGCTGCAGAAGGAAGGAAAGAGAAGGAGGCTATGAGTAAGACACAGAGAGATAATGGTGCTGGTAGCCTGACTTGACTGATACCAGACCCTCCTATCTGGAAAAACAGATTTTTCCGGGAGGGAGGGAGGGAGTAAGCTCCTTACTGGCTGACTCAGGATACCCATCACACTCATTTCCACACACACACACACACACCTCCACACACAGATCTACACTCACCCCTATCCCCAAATACACACACACAACCACCAATCCACATAAACACACACACACACTTGTGCATGCTGACTCAGGTAAATCGTCAGGAGAATGGAGAACCATTCTCTCTGTGCAAATACACAGTCATGTGTTTGTCCATCTCCTATTCTCCCTTTGACCATCCTCTCTTTTGTCTCCTCCCCTCACCTCCTGGCATCTGTCAGAGACTGAAGGATCTCTACCAGAGAGAGTTCTGGAGGAACGTGGCGTCTAAGAGCTGCAGAGACGAAAGGAGGCAGCAAAGGGCCCTGCGTCGGATTCACCAGCTAGCAGAGCAGAGGAGGGAGGCAGCATGGTAGGTGGAATAGCCAACACACCAGCTAGCAGAGCAGAGGAGGGAGGCAGCATGGTAGGTGAAATAGCTAGAAAACGGTCTGTCTCATGCTGTACTGGCATATGTTAGTAAGGAGGCGTATGTGAGCTAATTAACCAGGTTGTGGTTTCATGACAGGTGTGTATTAGCCAAATTACAAAGGCGTAACTCTACTGTGTTTCACACGTCTATGCTCTCTGATCTGCTCTGTTCTACTGTGATCCACTTGTGTTCCACTGTCATCTACAGCGCTCCAGGCAGTGGCCCCATGTTCAGGAGCACCACGGTGACCCCAGCCCCCTCTGGCCCCGTGCAGCAGCCCCCCCACAGCGGCACCTTCTCCTTTGCCTTCCCCCGCAGGCCTGGCCCTCGCCTGGAGCCCTCCGCCCCGGCTTTCACTGACCAGGAGGAGGTGGGGCTTGGCAGGATGCAGGTGCCTGCCCTCCCCCTGCGAGCACCCACCCCCACCCCTCCCGACCCTGGCCCCAGCAGAAAGGCTGCTACATTACCAGCCTGGCCGGGTGAGGTTGCGCCTCCTGGGGATGGATCTGAGGGTCAGAGGTCATGCGAGGTGTCTGCTGGGTCTGGGGACAGTCCGGTCCTGCCCTCCACAGCACGGAAGATCCCCCTTCCTGGCTGGCCTGACCTGGACCAGCTGGGTCAGACTGAAGCCAGACAGGAAGTGGGGAGGCCTGGAGGAAGGGAACCAGAAAGGGGCAGTGCTGGTGCCACCAGCCCGGGGTACTGCAAAGTTCTCAGCAGAGATGGGAAAACTGTTCTCCTGTGGCCCTCAGAAATGGTTAGCTTCACCAGAACTGGCCCCTCAATCTCCTACAGTTGCAACCCTCTCCTTTATGACTTCAGAGGCTGCAGAGGGAGGCAGGCAGAGGCAACAGAAGTAGAAGACAAGAGCTTTGGCCATGGAGGTGTTCCTGAAGCACCTTCTAATGTTAGGAATCTTCTAGATCCACCCTGCAACATTGGAGATGTACTAGATCCCCCCTGTAACCATGAATGTGTTGTAGAACCAACCTGTAAAGACGAAGAAGTTCTAGAACCTATTTGTAGCTCTAGGCATATTTTGGAAGAAACCTGGAACCCCATAGATGTCCCACAACCACCTTCTAGCAATGTTCTACAACCACCCTCTAACCATGGAGATGTTTTAGAACCTATGTATTCACATAGAGATGCACAACTAGACTGTAACCATGGAGATGTAGAACCAGCAGATAACCATCGAGGTGTTCTAGAAACGTGTGTGTTCCAGGGACGGCCAGCCAGCTCAACGGGGCCTAGCAAGGGGCTCGAACACATCTATGGTTGTCATCGTTGTTGCTGTTCAGGTCCGTCCCAGACAGCCCTGTCAAGGAGGAGGAGACGGGGGAGGAGGAGGGGGAGGAGGAGGGAGGGACACAGGAGAGGGTTGACTCACAGAGGAAAGCCCTGTAGTTGTCAACCTAAACTGACCAATCATCTGGAACAACTTGATGAGCCAATGAAAAACAACAGAGAGCTAACAGGAGAGAGCTCCCACAGAGAAACTGAAGGGGAGGGAGAGACAGGACAGGAGGAGAGACAGGCTGGCGGAGAGACAGGACAGGAGGAGAGACAGGCTGGGGGAGAGACAGGAGAGGAGGAGAGACAGGCTGGGGGAGACACAGGAGAGGAGGAGAGACAGGCTGGCGGAGAGACAGGACAGGAGGAGAGACAGGCTGGGGGAGAGACAGGAGAGGAGGAGAGACAGGCTGGGGGAGAGACAGGAGAGGTGGAGAGACAGGCTGGGGGAGAGACAGGAGAGGTGGAGAGACAGGCTGGGGGAGAGACAGGACAGGAGGAGAGACAGGCTGGGGGAGAGACAGGAGAGGAGGAGAGACAGGCTGGGGGAGAGACAGGAGAGGAGGAGAGACAAGCTGGGGGAGAGACAGGAAAGGTGGAGAGACAGGCTGGGGTAGAGCTGGAGTTCTGTGGAGAAATGAGGGACACACAGGAAGTGGTCATGAGTAAAAAGAGGAGGTCAAACCTCAGCCATGACATGAACCCAAAGATGAGGAGGCAAAGACAATGTCATGTAGCCAATCAGATTTCTGGAGCCGAGGAAAGCAGTGTAGATGGAGCCAATCATAGCTGTGAGAAGAACAATCTAGAGAAAGACACTCAGAGCTCTGAGGTACAGGAGTGTAATCTGAACTCTGACTGTAAAGACCAACCCCTAGGCTGGGGGAGACACAGACCAGCCCTTAGTTGGGGAGCTCCAGGCTGGCAGGCACAACGCTTTGAAGGGCTGGCCAGACCTGGGGCTGGTGCCCGGGCTGGAGTTCGAGTTGGAGCTGGGGCTGGAACAGGGCCTGGGGCTATGGGCCTCTCCCCTGAACCAGAGTCTGTCCAGAAGGCTGGTAGGGACAGCTACTCAGAAAGAGGCAGGGTAGTGTCTGAGTTTCTTCTTGGTCATGACACTCTGGAAGGTGCATGTCTGCAGAGAGATTGGAGTTCCTACCCCGCCCTCACACATGACCACACAATACTACAACCTGGCAACCACATCCCCAACAACACCCTACCTCAACCTGGCAACCGCATCCCCAACAACGCCCTACTGCAACCTGGCAACCGCATCCCCAACAACAACCTTTTGAAACCTGTCAAACAAATCCTAGAACACAACTTCATCAAACCTGCCAACCACCTCTTTGAAAACACCTACCTCACACCTGTTAATTGCATCCCCGACTACACCTTTGTGCAATCTAGCAACCGTATCCCTGATTATGCCGTCCCCCTGTCAGGCAACCAAATCCCCTACCCTTTATCCAACACTCCCTCCTGCCACCAACCTTCTCACCCTCTCCTCCTGCCTCCCTCTCTCTCCACCTCCTTCACCTTCCACCACTACGTGTTGCAGCAGCTCCCCCCCATCCCCCCCCGGCCCCCCCACCTGCCCTTCAGAATGGAGCTTTCCTCCCCCAGAGCCTTTCTCCGCCCTCCTCCCTCGACGTCGGTCCTGCCCTCCCCCGGACTCCACCCCCTGGATGTAACCTTTCCCCCCCCTCCCAGGTCCCCCCCCTCCACCCCTACCCCCACCCGACCCTCCTCCCCCCCCACCCTGCCCTCCTCCCGCCCCACCCTGCCCTCCTACCCCTCCAGGCCCTGTTCTAACCACCCCGGAGTATTAGTCTGGTCTCTGCTAACGGTTCGGAACGTCTCCACGCTCTGCCGCAGTTAGGGTTAGTTTTTGTAGAAGACTAGTAGGTGTGTAACGATGATGTTGAGGTGTGTGTGTGTGTGTGTGTGAGAGAGAAAAATAGTTCACTATCTGCTGTTTGTATCTGCTGTTTGTATTAATACATTAAACTGTGGAACACGTCCTCGTGTCCTCGTCTCTGCTGTGGCATTATTCACACACCAAACGGGACATGCTGTGTGTGCGTGTTCGTGCGTGTGTGCGAGTGGCTCCTCTGCAGCTGGCTGTCCTTTGTGTTTCTCTATACCTTCTGATGGGCCACTGATAGACTGACAATTACCTTAATGACACACACACACACAAGGACGCACAAACTCTTTCTCTCACACACACATACACACACACACACATGTACTTCTTCATCCACTTACATTGCCACAGGCTCACAACATGTTTATTTACCATGTTTGTGCATGTCTCTCTTATTTTCTATGTCTCTCACTCTCTGTCACTCTCTCTTTCTCTCTCTCTGTCTCTCTCTCCCTCTTATTCACTCTCTCTTTCTCTCTCTCTCTCTCTCTCTCTCTCTCTCTCTCTCTCTCTCTCTCTCTCTCTCTCTCTGTCTCTCTGTCTCTCTCTCTCTCTCTCTCTGTGTCTCTCTCTCTCACAAACACCCTCAGTTTGAGGCCATGTTGAGAGTGTCCAAGTCAGTGGGCATGAGCATCCAGCTGTCTGCAGGACTGCAGGGCATAAAGACTGACACCTTTGAATTTGTGTGTGTGTGTGTGTGTGAATGTGCGTGTGTGTGTGTGTGTGTGTGTGCTGTACGGCGGGATGGTGTACTGCCCCTGAATGACCATGTATTTGATGAGCAGCCACTCAGGGGTATTGAGCTGTGAGAGGAACAACACACACCATATGCCGTGTGCGTGCGTGTGTGTCTGCCCATGTGTGTGAGTTGTGTGTCTGCATGGTACTGCTTCCATCAACTACCTACTCCTCTCTGTTGTGGCCCCACTCCTCTTGCCCCCTCTGCATTCCCTCTTCCTCAGTGAGTCACAGCAGACTTGAGAGGTGCATTGTGGGAGGCGCAGAAGTAACAGGTCATTGGCCTCATTTTCACCACAGAGAAGAGAGCTGAAAATGAGAGGAAAGATTCTGAGTGTTGCATCGGAAACAATCAACAGTGGTTCACCTGATAACCTCCCTCTAATATTCTTTCTTTTTTTTGAGGCGGACAACTGATTCACACGCATTGATTAAGGGTTAAGGCCACCCCAGATGAACAAACTACCTATACATCAACATTTAGTATTAGCTAGACCCCCCTTAGTATTAGCTAGACTTTGCTCCTTTTGTATAGTTAGTCCACATATTTAAGTTTTCTATATACCTATATGTTTAATGTATGCACCTCCCTGCCAAAGTAAATTCCTTGTTTGTGCAAACATTCATGGCGAGTAAAATCCTTCTGATTCTGATTTCAGGCAGTCTTCTGTCCTTGAAATGTGGTCTTCAGGACTGCACCTACCTCACAGAAGATGAGCCTTATATAGAGTCAGACCAGAGCAACGTGTTCTGATTGGTACGCTTGAACAGAAATACCAGAATCTTTCTAACTCAGTCTGGAAATGATGAAAATGCAAATGAATTGTTCAATAATTCATCGTGGAGTTTCAGAGCAAGATTGGACATGATCAATATGGACCTGTGTGTGTCACACATACACACACATACACGATGTGCTGTGAGTTTGTATATGTCAACATTAATACAAATTACGATCCTAAGACTGTTACCATGGCAATGTTGTTTCCAATCACATGGCAGTAATGAGTAGCTGTTACTGTCTGGTGGAGCCGGTGTTTGACACTTTAGGATTGAATTAATTAGAACCTGTCACTGCACGCCCCCTTCTGCTCCTCCAGCCTCCCTCCTCTTTCCTCCTGCTACAGCCTCCACCAGCCTCCACCAGCCTCCTCCAGCCTCCACCAGCCTCCACCAGCCTCCTCCAGACTCCTCCAGCCTCCCTCCTCTTTCCTCCCACTACAGCCTCCATCAGCCTCCACCAGCCTCCACCAGCCTCCTCCAGCCTCCACCAGCCTCCACCAGCCTCCTCCAGACTCCTCCAGCCTCCCTCCTCTTTCCTCCTACTACAGCCTCCATCAGCCTCCACCAGCCTCCTCCAGACTCCTCCAGCCTCCCTCCTCTTTCCTCCTACTACAGCCTCCATCAGCCTCCACCAGCCTCCACCAGCCTCCTCCAGCCTCCACCAGCCTCCCTCCTCTTTCCTCCTACTACAGCCTCCATCAGCCTCCACCAGCCTCCACCAGCCTCCCTCCTCCTCGGGACCTGACCAGATGGGAATGGCTGGAGGGATGGATGGATGGATGCATGAGTGGAGGAATGGATGGATGGGGGTGGTTGTATTGGAGAGACTGAGGCAGAAGGGATGGATCGTCTTGAGTCTGACGTCCATTCTGTCGACATGTTGATTAGATGTTCTCGTGGTGTGGATGGATGGAATGACAGATGGGGGTCGGGGCAACAAAAAGATGGATGAAAGGGATGGATGAATGGAAGGATAGGGAGTCGGGGAAGAAGGGATCGATGGTCTTGAAACCAACTCTATAAACATCTTCTATGGATGTGGAGGTGGTGAACTGAAGTTGTTCGAGACAGCAGGAGTGTACAGAACAACACCAGTGTTCTCCGGAAGCTTCACATTCTACGCAGCTGCCGGAAAGTATGGCAACCTTTACAGGACTCGTCATCTAGCCCCCGGCCCCCCCGGCCAGGTGAAGTGACAGGCTGGCATATGGCGCCCTGCAAGCGGTGAGATATGGAAATGCCGTGTCAGCACAGAGGGCAGAGTGTGTGTGAGTGTGCCTGTGTGTCTGTGTGTGTGTGTGTGTGTGTGTGTGTGTGTGTGTGTGTGTGTGTGAGAGAGAGAGACCTGAGAGGGCAGGGTCCTGCTGGACACTGAGATTTGCTGGACAAAGAAAACTCATCATAATCACCCTTACACATGCACACACACGTGCACACACACACTCACACTTGCCCTCTACCATTCAGCCGAAATTAAAGACAGAGAGATGGCTCCCTGGGTGAAGAAAAGTCTCCCCCGCCAACTTGGCACAGCTGAGACAGAGAGAGCGAGAGAGAGAGAGCCAGAGCGAGAGCGAGAGCGAGAGAGAGAGAGAGAGAGAGAGAGAGAGAGAATAGTCAGTCTTCATATCTGACTTGAATAACAGGATCTCTCCTCTCACATCTTTGACTTTCATACTGTGGCATCTGCCTGACAGGAGGTTCACAGAGAGGGGCTGTCCCACTCATTATACAGCGCACACACACACACATACATGCACCCCCCCCCTTCCACAGACACACACAAACACACACAGACACAGGAACACACACAGACACACGTACAGACACAATGAAGCAGGGGGAGCTCACAGATGCTGACCTTGTGAAGGTTTTTGGTAAGGAGCTCCTCAGCAGGATGTCCTGGGGCCTAATGTATAACATGCTGCGTGTGTGTGTATGTGTCTGTGTGTGTGTGATAATGATAGTGTTCTGGGTAGGTGGTGGAACAGGAGAGGAGACAGAGTACGTATAACCTGTCGTTAGTGAGTGCTCTGCCTATGGACTATCTCCGGGACATGCCAAGACCAGGAGCCTGGACTGATGCTGGGCATCTAGTTAGAGGACAGGCGTCTTGAGGTGCCATGATGTCTGCAAGAGGGAGCTGATGGATTTGTTCACGGCCAGTCAGGATTCACGTGACTTCCGCTGTGTCACTGGGCAACTCAAAGATGGCTTCACAACACATTGGAACTCAGTCAAATACAACCACACACCCAGTTCTACGCGTTGACTTATATCCTCCTTAATCCATAGATCCCTCTCACCTTCGCCTGGTCTGCTCACACACACACACACACACACACACACACTCCCTCACCTACCTCCTCCCTAATCCTTGGTTAACAAGGTGTTGTGTTGTGGGCTGCTGTGATTGGTCAGAGATACAGAGCCTTGACCTTGGACTACAGAGGTAAGAGGCCTCGGTTGGAAAAATCTTAAATTGATTGTCCTGCAGTGCACACACACACACACAGGGTACAATGTCATTTGTTGAACTGCCACTTTTCTCGACAAAGAATTGAGCGACGCTGTCCCCTGGTGGTGGAGGCAGTGTACAGTCACTGTAGCTGAAATGGGACAAAACGACCCCGTGCATTTGTGGTTGAGTTAATGTATTGCTTAGCAAAAAAGACCGGCCGCAGAATGAGTGATGATGATAATCACAAACAGGGCTCTCAAGTATTCAAATTTCAACCAGTTCACACGCTCTCACGCAAACACCTTGTATTTCTCACCCTGAGAAGGGATAATTCCCTGTGGGCAGATCAGGGCGGGGGCGATTTGTCTTTGGCTCACGCCCATTGATCATTGATTTCCCCATGGGGTGTAAGCGCCAAACACCTGATGTTAATACTTTAATCTCTGTAAAATAAACATCACTTCACTCATTCGCTGGTCTCTGTTACATGGAGTGGTAGGGTAAGACCCAAACGCAGGAGAGTAGCCAGGCATTGCATCAAAAAAGGGGATTATTCTTAAAACAGGAACAGACAGGGAACTCACAGTAACAAGGGGTATGGACAAGACAACGACTGGACACAAAACAGGAACCTAAATACACAGAACCAAACAAGACACAGGAGGACACGATGAGACTAACGAGAACTGAAACCACTCAACGAGACACAGGTGAAGACATCAACAGACAGGGAAACACTAGGGCAGGGCAAAACCAAAAAATGGGGGCCACGGCTGTGGCCGTATAGCCCGGTCCTAACCAGACCTTCGTACATTTCATTTGTACAGAGGGTCTGGGATCTCTCCATTGACAAACGTTAACTTCCTTGAAGGCGGGTCCTCTGTTGAAGTTTAAAACTATTGGATCCGCCCAGAGCCACTCTGATTTGCCATAACCAATCGTAAGCGTTCGCCTTAGCCAACTCCTTCACCACTACTGTAACGGAGCTAGCTGCCGTAGCTGGAAAATCTAACTTTTCCCGAACCCCGTGGGGAAGAGGGCCACAACATCATGGCGACCAACAAAACTCAGCAAGGAATGTTCTTCAGCATTGCCACAACCGCAGAATAGTTTCGCTTGCATCTTTCTCCGCCGCCATTACTGAACTACTCAAACTAGTGCACAACATTAACGTCATAGTTCTCAGCCACTCGCTGATTGGACCTACAATTTTTTTTTCTTCTGGAAACTGACTTCAGAGCCGAGCTCCCAGACCTAGTACAGAAGCTAAATCCAAATTGAGCGGAAGTACGTAGGAGGGCAGAGCCAGGCTAGTGGCCGTAGCCTTTTAAGAAATTCTACTTAGAAATAACTTTTGTAGGCCTATAAACAATAAATAAATCATTTAATACATTATACAATGATAAATAAGATAGCCTACACATACGTTTTAATAACATGTTAGTTTGTGATATCAAACGTGAAATGTGTGTGTCGGTTAATGTGCTGGTTACTAGTGTATATTCCAAACAGTGTCAAGAAAGTAGTCTTAAATGTGTTAAGTGATCACACTCGGGTGTCTGGGGAATAAAATAAAGGACCTCATAGGCTACGTATTGTTCATATCAATCATGGATTTTTGTCCTTCTAAAGATGATGTGGTGGATGAGAGAGCTGCATAGACATATTGTAAGGGGAGTTGTAATAGGAAGCAGGTTTAAGAAAACGTTAATAAATAGGACCACTGAAAAAAAAGATGAAAGTAATATATAAATACAAAAATAAATAAATACAGAAATAAACGATAATTGGGAATGAATAAATACATACATACAATTCATATTGCTTAATACCCTACATTTACAAAAAACTAAATAATAACTATAATGCTATTTCTAAAAGTTCAAAATACCTTTTTTTGAACGAAGCTATTTCTTGGTAAGTGCTGTTTGGAAAAAAAAATATTTCCAGAGTAGTCTGAGAAATTGCTCTATTGACAAAATTGAGTTTTTACTGTCACTGTAGAACGTGGAGTCAGCCAATCCGCTTCCACGATGGAAACAAGTTGTTTTGATCTAATATTGTTTTGATTTGAGTTGATGCCAACTTGTTGACTGTTGTTTTGATTTGAGTTGATGACAACTATTTTAAGAGCTAAATTGGCAGTTGATTCATTCACAATCTCTAGCAACTGTACAGTAACAGTGAAGTCATCGATAGGTAGGCGACGATATTTAGCCATCACATCCTTTGAGAACAAATGGGGCGCCACCTTTTCAGTCAAGCAATTTCACACTCGAAGTAGCCTACTATTAATTATTCATGATTGGTTGTCTTATAATGCCGACCGAATCACCGCCGTGCTGATTATCATACTGTATGATACAACTCAAATGCATTCGGTCAATGTAACCGTTATAATTCAAGGTTGAAATAGCCCACTCAGGAATTACTTTCTGTTTTGTAGGCAAATATTACTAAAATAACGTTAGGGTTAAAAATACCGACATTTAGGAAAAGTCAGGGTCCTGTTACTTGTTTTTTTTTCTTCAATTAAGTACATTGCTAAATTTAAAAACAGTCAAAATGACTGAACAGTCCAAAAGTCCCAGTGATGTTATCTCCAAATAGCAACACTCATGAGATGCCTGCTGTCCAATCAAATTGCTTGGTCAGATCTAACAAGTATATTTTTCTTATAATTCAACGCAGATCGTGAACTCAATCAGAAATGTATAAGCCGAGACCCTTCATCCCGGAAATATCATACTGCCACTGTATGTACAGAGGTATAAAGATATGGGACCTCTATATGGCCGTCTGCCTCGTCACTCTGGTGCAAGGTGTGCTACTCATCCTCTTGAGGAAGTGGACTCGACCTGCTGTCGAACCTCGCCAGTTCTGGCTCCAGGACCAACACCAGGCTCATCTCAAGGTGAGTAAGAGTATGAGTGGTAAGCCTTACAGGGAGGGTAGGTGGTAGGCCTTACAAGGAGGGTAGGTGGTAGGTCTTAAAGGGAGGGTAGGTGGTAGGCCTTACAGGGAGGGTAGGTGGTAGGTCTTACAGGGAGGGTAGGTGGTAGGCCTTAAAGGGAGGGTAGGTGGTAGGCCTTACAGGGAGGGTAGGTGGTAGGTCTTAAAGGGAGGGTAGGTGGTAGGCCTTACAGGGAGGGTAGGTGGTAGGTCTTAAAGGGAGGGTAGGTGGTAGGCCTTACAGGGAGGGTAGGTGGTAGGCCTTACAGGGAGGGTAGGTGGTAGGCCTTAAAGGGAGGGTAGGTGGTAGGCCTTACAGGGAGGGTAGGTGGTAGGCCTTAAAGGGAGGGTAGGTGGTAGGCCTTACAGGGAGGGTAGGTGGTAGGCCTTACAGGGAGGGTAGGTGGTAGGTCTTACAGGGAGGGTAAGCGAGTCAAGTGGCTGAGCGGTTAGGGAATCGGGCTAGTAATCAGAAGGTTGCCGGTTCAACTCCCGGAAGCCAAAAATTTACGTTGTGTCCACCGTACTTGCCTCAGGGGAATGTCCCTGTACTTACTGTAAGTCGCTCTGGATAAAAGCGTCTGCTAACTGACGTAATGTAAATGTAAGGAGGGATTATGAGGTGGTAGTAGGAGCTACTAGTGTTAAACCCATCTGATTCACAAACCACGCTGTGTTGTTGTTCATGAAACAGTGCATCGCCCTGCCACGTTTCTCCTTCAGCAGTCTGGTGGACGGTGTAACAGCGCAGGCATCGACCCTCGTATCACGCGAACATCCACACGGACGCTTCCTGGTGAGCACGCTGGATCACAGCCTCACTCATCCCCCCGCCCAACAACCCATAATAATGTAACAGAACCTTTTCTCTGTCCAGACCGTGTTGATGTTCTTGTTAAATATGGGGTCGTTTGTGATGTACCTCGTCCTCACCACCCGGTGAGTACAGAGAGAGAGACAGCTACTCTGCCTGGTCACCAGGAGAGCTGACACTGTGTTCAGGTGCCCTCTCATATTTGATGGTGTGCCTGACAGGCCTGTAGAGTACTGTGTGGAGGAAATGGACTCCCTCCTCATTCTCGACTTGGGCTTTGACATCATGTACCTTCTGCACTTTTGGCTAAGGGTAAGAACTTCCTGTGATATGCAACACCAATAGTCGTCAATGCCTTTCATCTTCAAGTGACGTGCATTAGCATGAGGGGATCGGGAGGTCCCAGGTTCTAATGGCCTCTGTGTGTTAGGAGTTTCTGGGTGTCCAGTGTGAAGACATTGTGTCTTTTCTTCCCAGTTTTTCTCAGCCCAGGATCTGATGGTCATGTGGTTGAACTACAAATCCATAGCTGACATATTTACTGTCGCACCAGCATGTTTTACAGTTGTCACTGGTCGGGCCTGGCTTGGTAAGACCCCTCCCTCCTTCCTTCCTTCCTTCCTTCCTTCCTTCCTTCCTTCCTTCCTTCCTTCCTTCCTTCCTTCCTTCCTTCCTTCCTTCCTTCCTTCCCTCCCTCCCTCCCTCCCTCCCTCCCTCTCTCTCTCTCTCCCTCCCTCCCTCCCTCCCTCCCTCTCATGATGTTCTCCTCCCCCAGGCCTCAGGTTCCTCCGGGCCTTGTACATCCTGGAGCTCCCAGTCATCCTGCAGATGCTCAACATCCTGACCAGCAAGTAGGAACCAATGGAACGAAAGACCCCGGGTTAGGATCACATAAAACTGTTCCAGGTTGGCGTGAGACTTGACTTCTGGTCCTCCTCTTCTTCTGTGGTTCCACAGGACATCTCAGAAGCTCTGTCGGCTGGGAGCCATCCTCCTGGGAACCATGTTTTTTTACGCCGGCCTCATTCACCTGGTGAGGACTTGAATCCAGCAACAACGCCAAATCATAAACATGAAATAGATTTGATTGATTTAACAGGTGCTGTCATTCAAAGCAACACAGATGTAGTGAAGCTAGAAAGTACTGCTGAGATTCAAGGAACAGAAGTGCATAGTTCTAACAGTATGACAATGGTCAGAGTCAAGGAATGTTCTGTATTGACCAGTCAAGATGCAATAATAATAGAAACGCAACTGCAGTTTAACACAGCACAATGCAGAAAAACACAGAGCAACATAAATAAATAAACAGTTGAGTGCCTGGTGTTATAGGAGATCAAAGCTTCTGGAGTTAGAATCAGAAGGTGTTTCTCTCCTCTTGGTTTGCCCTGCTATAGGTGGAGAGCTCCGGGGACCCCTGGCTTGAGACCCCTGGCTCCAACGCCGCGAGCCGTCCCTACTTCCTGTACGCGTACTTCCTGACGGTGACCATGTCCACAGTGGGTTACGGGGATGTCCTAGTCACCACCGCGTCAGGACAATTTCTGATCACCGTGTTCATCTTCATCTACCTGGTACGCCCCCCTCCCCTCCTGCCCTGTCCCTCTCTCGGTTCCATCACGTCTGGTCCTGTCTCACCCACGGTGTCGTCTACAGGGTATGTTTGCAAGCTTCATACCACAGATGATGGAGATCCTAGCAAACAGGAAGCGCTTCAACGGGGCATACTCCACCGTCTTGGGGAAATCGTGAGTCATCTGTCTGTCTACCGATCCAGTCTCCCTCTGAAAGGAGCTCTCCAGATTCTCATGCTGCGGAGACCATCCCTTTTTTTGTGTCTGAGTTTCACAAACTGACTTTCTGTGTGTGTATGTTGCAGGCATGTGGTGGTGTGCGGACATCTGACCCTGAGCAACATCGAGCCGTTTGTGAGGGAGTTCTACCATGAGGACCGGGGGGAGGTGAACATCAACCTGCTCTTCCTTGGGGAGTGAGTGCAGCTCTGACCGCCTCTCTCAGCTCCACCAGGTCATCGGATCCCCCCATACACGTCCGGTTTCAGGCTCATATGCCGTTTGTAACAAGGAAAAGCTGTTGGCCCTGCTCCCCCTCAACTCATTCCTGGCAGTCTGTCTATCCAAGTCCTACATGGTTTTATATTTGAATTCTCAGTCTCACCCTCTCTGGGTCACTGTCATCTCCCCCCCCCCCCCCCCCCCCCCCCCCCAGCTTTTGCCCTGACGCCACGCTGGAGGAGTTCTTTGCGAGTCTCCCTGGGAAAATCTACTTTTACCAGGGCTCGGTGCAGACCAAGAAGGACCAGGAGAGAGTCATGGTAAGCCTGTTCACACACACACACATTGGAGATGATGATGTTGTTGCGCAGTCTAGTACTGTAGCAAAACACTGTTCTTTGGCACCAACCACTGTTGGAATCGTGCACTAGTGGTTCTTGATTCTTGTGCACTCTGATTCAAGTTAATGCTGAATGGATGAATTGTAAATGTGTGGGAGAGTGGACAGTCTTGCTGTGTGTGTGTAACCCGAACTCTAGAACCCTAACGCTAAAACCCTAACACTAGAACCCTAACACTAGAACCCTAACACTACAACCCTAACACTACAACCCTAACACTACAACCCTGGTAGATGCGCAAAGCGTCCGCCTGTGTGATTCTCTGTGACAGGTTTGCTGCTGACCCAGATGCAGAGGACTCGGACACACTGATGAAGTAAGCACACACACTCACAGACACACACACACAGACACGCACACAGACAGATCTACACCTACACATGAATACACAGGAACACGCACACACATCTCCACACATCAACACGGTGTATCCTGTGTCGTCTGCTAGTGTGATCTCCGTCAAGATATATCACCCCAACACCAGGGTGATTGTCCAAATGTTGAAGCCTAGCAACAAGGTAACATCTCCCCGCCACTGTCTGGTCGCTGTGTGTGTTTGTGTGTGTGTGTCAGGGTGTCAAGTGGTCCTGTCCCTGTGTGCTCCAGGTTATCGTGCAGAAGATTCCTGACTGGGACTGGAGTTGTGGCGATGCGGCCTTGTGTCCGATGGAGCTGAAGCTGGGCTTCATGGCCAAGAGCTGTCTGGTCCCGGGGTTGTCTACCCTGCTGGCAAACCTGTTCACAATGCAGGGTGAGGTGGAGGTAAGGAGTCTGCATGGCTACAAACACACACACACACACGCACACACAAACACATGGGCCAAAGACTCTGTAGATTCAAACAACTTTATTGAGCCCCTAGAAGGTCAATTTATCTTCAGCTCACCCAGCCTATACACACCACTTCAAAGGTCACAGGCAGGTAGTTATATGTCAAAGGCACAGATCAACATATAGTACATGGGTCAATACAAAATTGGGTAACACATTTTTAAAGATTGGCAAATGTGAGTTTTGAACCGAGTTTAAAAGAATATATTCTCAGATGAAATGTCACTGGAGAGACAGAGTATCGAGTCTCTGATGGGCTCCAATGATCTTGGAGCAGATGTTCACTACAGCATTGACGCAATTCTTGTCCTTCAGACAACCCATCATCAAAGACAGTGGACACAGACACACACAAAGAAAGACACAGCACACACGTGCAGTACACAGACACACACAGCACACACATGCAGTACACACACACACACACAGACACACACATGCAGTACACAGACACAAACAGACACACACATGCAGTACACACACACACACACAGTACACAGACACACACATGCAGTACACAGACACAAACAGACACACACATGCAGTACACCGACACACACAGACACACACCGCAGTACACACAAGCTCACACTGACCTCTGTGTGTTTGCATCCTGCAGCAAGAGGGAGACTCATGGAAGAACCTCTACATGGAGGGAATGTACAATGAGATCTACACAGAGCACCTCTCATGGCCTTTTATAGGCATGACCTTCGCCCAAGCCAGCAAGTGAGTCACTGCAGCCCAGCTTCAGCATGAGGGGAGAGGCATCGTGGGAACTGTAGTCTTGTCCCCACAGAAACATGCTCCTTGTGCTTGTGTGCGTATTGAATGTGTGTTGTGTGTGTGTATCGGGTACTTCAGGCTCTGCTTCCTGAAGCTGGGCCTACTGCTCATCGGCATTGCAACCTACAGTGAAGACGAGGAGATGAGGTGGGTGACTTCCTGTTAGCGCCCCGTTCACTTCCTGTTAGAAAGACACGCTGGTTATCTCGTCAGATTATCATACATATCAAAAAGTATTTTCTCTCTCTCTTCCTTTCTGTTCCTGCTCATTAGTGTTCTGGTGAATCCTCCGAAGTGCATCAAGATCAAGCGGGGGACTCTGGGCTTCCTGGTGGCCAGCGATGCTAGTGATGCCGGGAGGTGCAGGCAGTCTGGGCGCCCCTCTCACCCCGGGACTCCCACACCCACATCCTGTTAGTCATGAAGCCTGTCAGCTCTCGAGGAAAGGTGGCTCAATGTCCATCTGTGTGTGTGTTCTTCAGGGCCAGGATCTACTGTGAGAGGTGTCACAGCCGGGTGAGAAACCCGTTCAGGATGAGCCCGTGCCAGTGTCCAGAGTTTAAAGAGGGTGAGAACAAACCCTGAGAGATGACCCCACTGGCCCATGGGAACAGTGACCCTCCAGTCAGATGTGCTTCACTCCAGCTTCTCGCCTGTCTCTGTTTTGTCACAACTGGTGTCTGGTGTCCGTCTTCTGCCGGATGTCTTTATGTCGTCGGTCTGGACGTGTGCGCAGGCTTGCGTGTGCGCGCATGTGTGTGTTCATGCGTGCGTGTGTGTGTGTTCATGCGTGTGTGTGTGTGTCTCCACCAGGTGGCTCTCTGACCTCGGCCATGAACTTACGACGCCCGTCTCTGGGAGTGCTTCCCTCCATGTAAGTACACGCACACACACGCGCACACGCACACACACACACACACACACACACAGAGGTCCACCATGAGATGAGTTAGTGAGAAGATTTCATGCGAAAGAAATCAATCCAAGTGATGTATTCCGACTCTGTCTCGGGCACCTGAGCCCCAGATAGGACGTCTCTACTGCCGGTGAGCGGAGAAAACACGTTGATGAGTGTGATGATGAGGTCCACATGAGTGTGTGTGTGGGTGCTGCCGTTCCTCTGTCTAACAGACCTGATCTGGAGGAGGAAGGTGACTGGACCAAGGATCTGGAGACGGAGGGTCAGGTGACGCTCGACTCCACCGGATTGTTCCACTGGTGTTCCCCCGTCTACCTGGACGAGGTTACTCTGGTGAGACTGGGACACTGGGATGCACACACACACACACTCGCTCGTACGAACACCCAAACACACTCTCACACAGACTTGCGTGTGTGTGTGTCTTGCCGCCCTCCAGACCAGAGAGATGGCCAGTGGCCTGGCCTTCCAGAAGCACGTGGTAGCCTGTGTGTTTGGGGACCGGGGCTCCAGGCTTCTGGGCCTGCGGGCCTTCATGATGCCTCTGAGAGCCAGCAGCCTGACCAGGCCTGAAGTGCCCCCCGTGGTCTTCCTGGGGGACACAGACTACTTCTTGAGGGAGTGGCCCGACATCCACTACTTCCCTCACATCTACTTCCTGCCTGTGAGCAGAGGGGGTTGTGGGGGAGGGAACGTGGGTTTGTGCGGGTGTGCTTGGATGAGAGTGTGTGGTTGTTGGGGGGGGGGGGGGTTAAAGTGTGTGGTTGTGATTGTGTGTGTGTGTGGTTGAAATGAATGGGTGCGTGTTGTGGGGTTCTGGTTTAACGTTCTGTTGAACCAGATGAAGATCTGTTCCCTCCTCCTCCCCTCCTCCACCCCCCTCCACCCCAGGGCTCTCCCATGTGTCTGGACGACCTGCTCGCGGCGGGGGTGACCCGCTGTGCGCGGACGGTGATCCTGAACGCAACAGGATCCACCCATGACACCGAAACGTTCCTGACCTGCTACACCCTCAACAGCCTGCAGACGGAGGCCCTCAGGCCCCAGACGGAGGCCCTCAACCCGCAGACGGAGGCCCTCAGGCCCCAGACGGAGGTCCTCAACCCGCAGACGGAGCCCCTCAGGCCCCAGAAGGAGGCCCTCAACCCTCAGGCGGAGGCCCTCAACCCGCAGACGGAGCCCCTCAGGCCCCAGACGGAGGCCCTCAACCCTCAGGCGGAGGTCCTCAGGCCCCAGACGGAGGCCCTCAACCCTCAGGCGGAGGCCCTCAGGCCCCAGACGGAGGCCCTCAACCCGCAGACGGAGCCCCACTCACCACGCCTAAAGCCCACCACAGAGTCCATCCCTCTGCTGCTGGAAATCGGTACTGCGCCTCTCACCCCACCCTCTGGGAACGATGCTGTCCTTGCACTACCAAAGCTTCTCCCAGACACCTCACTACCCCCTCTCGCCCTCCCCCTTTCTCCCCTCCCCCTCTCGCCCTCCCCCTTTCTCACCTCTCTTTTCTCCCGCCTACCCCATCTCACCCCTTAGGTAACACCTCGAACATGGATCTGATGAATGAGACTGAGAGGCTGGAGGAGGCCGACAGCCTGCCCTTGACGGAGGCCTTCGCCCAGGGGAAGGTGTTCTCTGTGGACGTGCTAGACTCCCTCATGGCCGCCGTGAGTCACCAGGAGGCTTGCGTCCCTGTACTCCTCCCTCCACAGTCATCCCCAGGGTTTATCTCATCAGGCTGTATGCATGGACACAGGGTTCAGTCTGGGGCTACGCCACATGTTTAGCTCCATCCACAGTAGATCTACAAAGCTCTCCAGCCAGGAGTCAGTTCAGGGTTAGGGTCAGGGATTGAGTCCCTCTCTCGTACAGCAGCTGGTGGTGCTGGCTGAGTGTGTTGTGTGTGTGTGTGCAGACATACTTCAACTCCAACGTTCCGCTGCTGGTGTCCACGCTGGTGACGGGAGGGGACTCGCCCTTGCTGGAGACCCAGCTGTTGGAGGATAACCATCTGGCAGAAGGGGTCATGACCTCTGAGCTGTGGGCGCTGCGACACCGCTCCAGACTGACCCAGCTGGCCCTGAAGGACCAGCCTCTCTGTCGGCTCCAGGTGAAGGAGAGAACACACACGCTGAGAACACACACACTGAGAACACACACACACTGAGAACACACACACGCTGAGAACACACACACTGAGAACACACACACACTGAGAACACACACACTGAGAACACACACACTGAGAACACACACACACTGAGAACACACACACACTGAGAACACACACACACTGAGAACACACACACACTGAGAACACACACACTGAGAACACACACACACTGAGAACACACACACGCTGAGAACACACACACTGAGAACACACACACACTGAGAACACACACACACTGAGAACACACACACACTGAGAACACACACACAGTGAGAACACACACACTGGGAACACACACACTGAGAACACACACACACTGAGAAACATACACTGGGAACACACACACTGAGAACACACACACACACTGAGAACACACACACTGAGAACGCACACACACTGAGAACACACACACTGACAACACACACACACTGACAACACACACACTGAGAACACACACACACTGAGAACACACACACTTAGAACACACACACACTGAGAACACATGCACACACACACTTAGAACACACACACACTTAGAACACATGCACATACACACACATATGCTCACACACTCTCTACCTGTCTCTCTGTCAGCCTAACGCCTCTCTCTCTGTGTCTCTCTCTCTGTCTCTCTCTCTCTCTTCAGTGTGTGTTGTTCAGGGATCTGTTCAGCCAGGCTCTGGACTCTCTGGAGATCCTGTGTGTCGGTCTGTACCGTCTCCTCGACCCTCCCAACCGCACCATGAAGAGGTGTGACCACAACACCCTGACAGAACCTAGGAGGATACAATGGAACACACCAGAACACACCAGAACACATCAGAACACACCAGAACACACCAGAACACACCAGAACACAATAGAACACAATAGAACACACCAGAACACACTAGAGATGAAGCAGACAGCAGTGGAGGTTGTAACAACAGGAGCATGGTGAGGTGGAGCTGCAGGTGACAGGGTGTTCTGTAGAAGGTAACAGTTGTGTGTCCTACAGGTTTGTGATCACCAACCCTCGAGGTGACCTCCCTCTGCTGGCCTCAGACAGGGTCTTCTGCTCTGTCCCTTTCCATCAGAGCCACCTGCTGACACAGTCACACCCCCTCTGAACCCCCTTCACCAGACCCCCCCTTACCCAAACCCCCGTCACCAGACCCCACCTCATCCCAACCCCCTTCAACAGACCCCATCTCACCCCTTCACCAGACCCCCCCTCACCCCTACCCCTTTCACCAGACCCCCCTCACCCCTAACCCCTACCTCCAGACCCCACACTACTGCAGCATCCTCTGAATCCCCTTCCCTCAGACCCTACGTCACTCCATCCCAGGCCCACCCCAACACCCTCCCTCCCTAAGGAACATAGTTGATTTATGATTAAATTGTTCATTCTGGCAAAATTATTTTTGGAAAAGATAGTTTAGGATATTTTGACGTGAGTTACAGTCATAGAATAAAATATAGCCGCAAGCAGCAATGGGGGATTACTCCTCCACATTGCAAACCATTTCAAAATGGACTATTCTTCACAAATTGTTACTGTAGAGAAACATCAATGCTGCTCAATTCCTCATGAGAAATGAGGCAAATATAGCCATTTTCAATTTTCAAACCCCAGTCTTCCGACAGGTAACATCCCTATTGCAGCATTAGCTCTAACTGGTTGTTGTGTTCTCTGTGTTTAAGACCCTGGGTGGGAAGCTCCACCAGCTCCCCCTGGAGGTGGTGCTCCTACTGATCGTAGGACATGGTGGGGCGGACATGGCTGAGAAGGCCAGGGGTGAGGGGTGAGGAGGTGAGGGGTGAGGCCAGGGTTAGAGGAGGAGAGGGGGGTCAGGAAGCAGTGGAGCTACTGGACTGGTATGAGCTGGTCCAAAAGCTGATCATAGTTCTGGAGAGGCCTGTACCTGCCGTAGACCGGAGTCTGCCGTAGTTTGATTACATCCAGGAGAGAGGAGGATATCTCTCAGAGGATCAGGCCAAGGTCAGTGTGTGTTCAAGTTCAAACTCACAAACTCGTCTGTAAAGACTTAAATAACAAAAGCATGTAACGAACAGTTACAGAACACGGAGCACAGACACTGGATCAAAAAGTGGATCAACGGCTATCGAAGGAAGGTCGGAACGGGGGACCACACAGTTTGGCCGGGAACAGACATATGAATGATGATGAACAGAGATGAATGAAGCAGATGATCCAATGGAAAATGGACACCTGAATGAATGATGATAATACGGAAAGACAGGAGGGAAGACCAACACACAACTACTTGGGCACAGACATGTACGTATATCAACAGTACACACACGTCCTTAACATGTGTATGTAACACCAGGAGGGGAAGATATCTCCCAAAGGATCAAGTCAAAGTGAGTGTGTGTAGACAAGTTCATCACAGCCATCCACATCCAGAGAGTTATGTGTGAAAGTTGATATTCATTACTATTTCCTCTCCCAACTCTCCTACATCTTTCTGTCCGTCTCCATTTTTTTCTGTCGATTATTCTGAGGCAGCAGATTGAAGCTTGTTGTTTATCGTATAGACCAATTATTTGTTTGTAAACAATCGGGATGCGCGCGCAACGTGGCTGCAGAAAACCGGGAAAGGATAGCATTTTAAATGGCAAAAGGACCACACGGATAATACAAATAGTTAGATTTAAAAAGACCAAAAGCGTCCAGGAGGACATGCCTTGAGGAGAGAAAGTGATTACCTAATGATCTGTCGCATCAGAAATTTGATTAGGGTCACGAAAGTCTTGAAATTTGAGTGAGAATGTCGCCCGGTACAGACCGCATAGTGGAGCGGCAACCATGTCTTCACGTCATGTCTCAAAGTTCATAATTTTACACTTTTACAGTCAATTCTACATTTTAAAAGTCGAGCAGGGCAGCTTTCAAGAGATATGGGAATTCTGCTTTTAGTCGGCTGGTCCGATTATTTTTCTGATTTGTTTAATCTGGCAATTTTAGTGAGACTTCATCCCAGTTACACTGTTTTGACGTTAGCCTCAGTCAGACTTGCTCACTGGCAGTGTGCACAATGTTGTATTTCACTCCATTCTACACCAGAAACGTTAGGGAGGACTGCCTAATGTAGATATGAGTCTGGTGAAGATAGCCAGAATCTCGGATTTCTTAAACCTGTCTGTTTCATTCGTCATTTGCCTGAGAAAGCGACCTCCGTTAGCCAGGCTAGTTTTGCCTGATCACTTGGACAGGGATTTAAGGGTATCGGGGTCAAGTGACTTTGTGCATAGACAAGTGAACGTAAATGTATTTGTCCAAAGGCCAAGAGCCTCAAAAAGTTAATATCAAGCCCTGCAATCCAGTGGCCAGAGATATATGATGACCTAAACGACACTTCAAGAGTAATAGAACTGGGAGAAGTTCGTCTTTTGCAACCCACATGCGCAGTTGAGACTACTTGACAGTTGTGTGACGTAGGATGATAATTGGTCTATACCAGGGGTGTCAAACTCATTTCGCATCGTGGGCCACATACGGCCTAGGGAGATGTCAAGTGGGCCGGACCATTAAAATTATACCATACTCTGCTATAAATAACCAAAATATCATGTCTTTCTTCTGTGTTATCTAGTTTAATTGATATAAAGACCATATCGTATAAACTCCGTCCAACCGCTTTAACACGTAATGATCTCTTCGGTGGTGTAGTTGGTTAAAGCATTGTACGGCTACATATTGTTAATGCGAATCTGGGATCCCAAGTTCGCGCCCCAGTCCAGTGAATCTCGTACGATATCCTTTAACTTTTACTGTGAGAAAATGACATAATTCTAAAGGCCTACGGATGTATCACAACATTTTAATGTGTGAGCACTAATATCAGATCAAAATGAACACATGTAGCCTTAATTAAATATTGAATAACGTAGGGTAGTCTACCGTCGGAGACAACCACTACGCCTCATTCAGCCAGTTTAAACGGCTGCTAGATGACGCTGTTCATTTTCAAAGCGCCGATAGTTCGGCTCTTTGGGCCGGCACAATCCGGAAGAAACCACCAAAGCTTCACAAGGCATCGTTCGCCCATCCCTAGTAGAGACCAAGGTATTAATTGATACCGTCTGCTGTTTTCAGTCTGTCTCAGTGATGCGGCTTGTCTTCTACTCTGATGGAAAGAGTGCGCCCCTTAGCGGATAATCCATGAATTACAGCGAATTAAAAATATTAATTCCATGTCTTTTATGCATTTTTCCACTTTCAAATTATCCTGCGGGCCTGATCGAACCTCCTTGGGGGCCGGTTCCGGCCCGCGGGCCGTATGTTTGACACCCCTGGTCTATACCAACAGCTAAATAAATAATGTTTATTATATGCTCTATCTAGTCTGTTTATTTCTGTAAATTTAAATCTCGAAATACTAATTTCAAGCTAAAGAGTATTTCCTGTGCTTTTTAGCTCCTACTAATTTTGTACCCATATCGTGCATTTCAACCAGTTCACACGCTCTAACGCAATACCTTGTATATGAATGTGCTCATGAATTTCTGGATGTCCACAAGTTATGTGACAATCCATCACTTCATCAGCGGAAACTAGGTAAGAGAAACATTTGTTAATATATATTTTAAACATTTTTTTATTCAGTGAAAAATTATTAGCTACGTATTCCTCATTTCCAGAAAGCAGAAGCTCTCTGTAGTCATGGACTGGAGGAAGCAGTGAAGTCTGTTACATTTCTCCAGCTCTGAACTCCAGTATCCAGAATTCTAAAAGATGACGTAATTCTGTGTCAACTTAGCAACATTGTCACATGTGGCCTAGCACTGTATGTAGCGGTGGCTATCGTGCATTGGCACTGTAAAATATAAATAAATAGCCGGCTCATTCATTCCGCTATGCCTCCAAAGAAACCTGCTCCAGCCGTGGGAAATAAAAAGACCCAAGAGAAGAAGAAGGAAAAGATAATCGAGGTGAAATTAAAATGCATTGCCTCTGTGGCCAATAATAGCTAGCAAACTAGCTAGAAAGCTCGATAAGTAGCTGAGCTATCCAGCTACCTAGCTTAGGAAAGGCACTAACATGTCATTGATAAGCTGTTATGTCTGGATATTTTTGTCACACATGACGCTCATTTCCCCACTAGGTTATGTTGTCAGTTTGTTAGCCGATTATTACCAACATAGAGGTATATTCTTATATCCATTCCAAGCAACCCTTTTTATAAGCTCTGCTAGCTAGGCTAGCTAGTTTACTAAACCCGTTTCAGATTCAGAATCAGAACGTGGCCACATTTGGCCGGGTGGCATGGCGCTATGGAACCGTTAAATCGGCAAGCTACCATAGCTAGCTCTAACTATCGGTCTGCCAGACGGTGTGACTAGCTGTATGTGTCATTTTCTATTTAGTGTGGTGTTTTCCACTAGAACTACTTAGTTATAGCGTTATTCAACCATACAATTTCCTGGTGTGTCAAATGAGCTAATCAGAGCTCGCAAGTTAGACTCTTTGCTTATTTAACGGAGCGGCCATCAGGCTAACCACGCTAGCTGCATTGTAGCACGTCCGTTTAACCCATTTCCTATGCGCAGGACAAGACATTTGGGTTGAAAAACAAGAAGGGAGCCAAACAACAGAAGTTCATAAAGAATGTCACTCATCAAGTCAAGTCTGGCGGTCCACCAGGCGCTAAGGTGAGTGTCCTTGTCCTTATTCGCGTAACTACTGATGTTAACTTTTTTATACTCTGACCTCACTTAGTTCGCCTGACTTATAACGTTCTCTCTCGTCTCCTTGGCCATTTATCTGTCTGCTTTCTTCTTTTTTCCGTCTTTGCCCTTCTGTCTACAGGGCACAGAGGTAGGGAAAAAGGGAGACAAGAAGAAGGAGTTGGAGGAGCTGAACGAGCTGTTCAAGCCTGTGGTGGCTGCTCAAAAGGTTTCCAAAGGTGAGTTGGAAGCCAGTGGACTGAAGGTCTGCATGCAGTATGAACTAATCTACAGACACATTATATTAAAGGCAGGGTAGGCAATGTTGTTGAGAAGCACTTTTTGTCATATTTGTCGAAAGTAACTTCATGTATTGGTAGCAACCAATATATCTGAACGTTCGATGGTAATATGAAATAATTCCGACATCTGTGGGCGTCGCAATACTGTAATTAACACGACCAATAATTAAGGGGTACCCTGACCAGTGTGTGATATACCCATTAACCCATGAGCCCCCCTGAAAGCCTCAAAAGCAACATTTGAAGGGGGTCTCCATTTTTTTCAAAATAAATTAATATTGTCACTAATGGTCAATTTTTTTTTATCTCACCATGTCCAGTATTCAGAATTCAAAACATTTATTCACCATTTGTTTTGCCAAGCGGAGCCAGCCAGTCCTGTGTACGTATAGTTAGCCATGTGCGCCAAACAGAAACGTTGAGAAGTCAAGGGCTAGCAAGCGAAAGCAGAGTGTATCATTCACACACTTCGGGTTCACATCCAAAAAGTTGGCACTCAGAGATGAAGAAGAGGCACCGAATGACAATGCTGTTGCAGCTAGCACAGTGGGCCCACTCACTACCAGAACAGAGGATCCTCTCCCACCCAGTGATTTCCCAGAAGAACAACATTTAGTTGAGGCCGAGTGCTTCGAACCAGGTGCTGAGGTAACGTTAGCTGCTACTGCTGCTAGCAAAAGTGACTTGCCGGCTGGTTGGTCAACAAAGCAGGTGGGCGCATACAAAGACCGCAACTGTCTCCGATAGGCTATACCTGGCATTTATTCTGTTAATTGCTCTTGTAAATGCGCTAGATTGGTGCCAATAATCTGTCATGTCCGCATTGTAATGCACAACTTTAGCCAATGCAACCTCTTATGTCAGTGTTGCTTTACGAATACTAGCCTACCATATAGAATAATATTAGAATACTAGAATAATAGCATATCGGATGGTCAAAAATGGTTGTGTGTGCGTGTGTTGTCTTGTAGGTTATAGACTGATTGTCTTGGCTTGCATCCATAAAATAGGTACTATAATGTTATACCTACAGCCAGTAGCCGCCTGGCCATTGGTTGCGCCATGTTTATTTTACAGAATCTTTTGCTCAAATCAGCCAACATATTTTTTTTGTGCGCTCGCATTAACTGTGGAACTCCCTACTAGCATCACATCAAACCCAGAATGTACATGCCTTATCAGGGCACTGTGGTGGCGTATACAGGGGCCGGTTCTGGTGGGCCGTTCTGGATCAAAGTCCAGGGCCTATTTTCACACCCAGGCCGTCCCTGCTTACTGCATATTGAGCAAATTTAGATCGGTATTGCGAAACAATCGCGAGATGGGGACCCCCCCGAATATTGATGAGTATTTCGCACACTGACCCTGACTATTGATTGGATGGGCAACCTGTCTACCTACCTACCTACCTGCGCGCACTCTGCCCGTCCACTCAATGCTCGTTACTGTAGTTTTGTTATATAATGGGATATTTTGGTTTGAATAGTGTCAAAAAGTAGCTCAAATAGCTAGCTTTGGGCAACTTGCCTACCCTGCCTTTAACTTTATGTGGATTATAAAGACCACACATGCTCCCCTCCAGGAACGTTCACTAATGGTGAGCCTCCCTACTATCCCTGTCTCCTTTCTTTTCCTTTTTATCTCTCTTTTCTCTGTTCTCCATCTTTATTTCCCTCCCCCTTCTCTTTCCTTCCTCCTATCATATATCTCTTCCTTCCCTCTGTTTCCTCTATCTCCCACCGTCCCTCCCTCTGTTTTCTATTTCTTTCCTTTCTCTCTCCTCTCTATCCCCTCCCTCCCTCTCTCTTCACTATTTCTCCATCCTTGTCTTTCACTCCCTTGCCGCAGGTGTGGACCCCAAGTCGGTGCTCTGTGCCTTCTTCAAGCAGGGCCAGTGCACCAAGGGAGACAAGTGTAAGTTCTCTCATGACCTGACCCTGGAGAGGAAGTGTGAAAAACGCAGCCTGTATGTGGACGAGAGAGATGACGAGCTGGAGAAAGGTTAGCATGTACCCCGATCAAATATATCCAAATCAACACCCTGATAAAAATCTATCCTCATCAGTAACTTCCTAACTTATATCAATATCCTCTCTTCTTCCTCCTCCAGACACCATGGACACCTGGGATGAGAAGAAGCTGGAGGAGGTCATCAACAAAAAACACGGAGAGGCGGAGAAGAAGAAAGCAAAAACTCAGATTGTAAGTTTCTATCACTTTCACTGCTCGTTCTCCTGTGTTTCCTGTTCTTCCTGTCTCTGTGTTTCCTGTCTTGTTCCTGACCTGACAGGAGATTTCTCTAAGCAACTGAAGCTCCTCTCAGGTCAGCAGCAGTAGCACTGGGTGAAACGCACATCTGTACCATTTCTGACTCTTTCCCCCTTTTCCTTGTTTCTTTTTTTCCTGCAGGTGTGCCGCTACTTCCTGGATGCCATAGAGAACAACAAGTACGGCTGGTTCTGGGTGTGTCCTGGGGGGGCGGACGTCTGCATGTACCGCCACGCTCTCCCGCCCGGCTTTGTCCTGAAGAAGGACAAGAAGAAGGAGGAGAGGGAAGACGAGATCTCCCTGGAGGAGCTGATAGAGAATGAGGTGTGTATCGTGTGTGTCCAGACAAGCCATTGGAAAAGTGATGCACTGCTAACGAGTGTGTATGTGCGCAGCGTTCAGCCCTGGGAGCCAACGTGACTCGCATTACGCTGGACACCTTCCTGGCGTGGAAGAGGAGGAAGAGGCAGGAGAAGGTGGCAAAGGCGGAGGAGGACATGGAGAAGAAGAAGGCCGATTTCAAGGCCGGGCGCTCGTTTGGGGTGAGTCGGGGGTAGGGGGGGGGGGGAGCCACTGGGTACGCGGTTGTTTCGCTCACATAACAAACAAGGCCTCCGATTGACATTTCCTTGCGTTTTTGTGGCAGGTGAGCGGTCGCGAGGTGTTCGAGTTCCGTCCCGAGCTGGTGGACGACGACGACGAGGAGGCGGACGACACGCGCTACGCCCGGGGAGACGACGAGGACGAGGACGACGATGCATCAGAGGAGGTAGGACCAGGGTTGGAGACCATGCTGGCATCTCTTCTTTTCTTCTGCGTTGTCTGTTGTGGAGGGGATGGGAGGGAGGGGGGGGTTGCTGCCAGTCGCACAGGCTGAGTGGGCCGTGTAAGGGGTCGAGGGTGTAACCCACGGATACTTGTTCTCCAGGTGGAAAACACTGGCGAGTTCCAGGACATAGACCTGGCCCGCTTCGTTCCTCAGGAGGTAGACAACACAGGCATCACCGTGGCAGCGGTGGACAGATTCACCTCCAAGCGCCGACCGACACAGGAAACAGATGGTGAGGACACTAGAAAAAAAAATACCCACGGCCCTGTCATATCTACGGCCTGCGTCATACATGTTTCATAAAGATTGTCTGTTCCCCCGTCGCCCAGATGACCAGATGAACGGAGCGTGTGGGGGAGAGGAGAACGGTCTTCATGGGGACGAGGATGAGGACGAGGAGGTGGAGCAGGAGGACGTTCCTGTAGATGAGAACCTGTTCACAGAAGACCTGGATGAGCTGGACGAGGAGCTCAACACACTGGACTTGGATGATTGACCTGACCAGCTGCCTGACTTGACTTGGTTGACTCCCTGACCAATTGACGAGTTGACTGACTTCATGGATTGACTGACTGACTTACTGGCTGGCTTACTGACTTGCTGGCATAATCGAGGATTGTAGAGCACCCCTCATGGACTATGAATGAGCAAAGAGAGAGAGAGAGAGAGAGAGAGAGAAAAAAAAAACTTAACTAAAGAGATTCACAATAAACATGCTGATGATCACATCCTGTTGTTACTGCTTTGTCCTTTACTCCTCCCCCTCCCCTATGACTCACAGTCTCGCTCTCACCCCTTTGATGCCTCCCCCTGTACCCCACTCTCACCCCTTTACTGCCTCACCTATACCCCAATCTTACCCCTTTACTACCTCCACACTGTACACCACTCCCATATTGGTCCCCCACCCTCACCCTCCTTCAGAGGGTTTAGTCTTTGAGATGTCTTGTGTTGATAATTAGTACCATGTGCGGTCTTCTGTGCTCTCCTCTCCTTTGTATATTTTCCTTTACAGAGAAAACATGGCTTAGCAAATATAAATCATGATTTAACGATCCTGAGGGCTGAGACCATTAGACATGATGTAGACACCCTTCTGATGGATGTTAATGATTATATCTGATTATGGGGGCGGGGAAGATGTCATTCTAGAAAGGCGGGGTTAGAGAGATAGATGATTGCGATTTCAATGTTGTGTGGATGTGCCAAGAACAACTACCAAGGAATGCCAGAGTGGTCCCTGCGTCGAATTCCTTAAGCTGTAGCTCACACGGTCCAGTCTCGCGGGCATCACCAAATATAGCAGCCTGGGCGTCATTACGTCACTGCACCTAAACTATTCATTTTAGATCCCTAGTTAACATGCATCTGACCCGAGAAAAATAGACGTGAAGCTGACCCACCACAAGACAACATATATGTTAAGTTAAATATGCGTAAATAATGTTTCCTGAGAACTGTAAACCAGCCGTGTGTTCTATTCATTGTTTTTAGAAATATAATCGAATTACTGTGAGTCGCTCTGGATAAGAGTGTCTGCTAAATGACTAAATGTAAATTTGTACAATTTAATAGCAATTTCACTTTCCCTTCTCTGGATAGTGAACGATGTAAATGTGGAATATGTAGGCTACTACAATTCCCACTTCCCTCTGAGTGGGTCACTTGGTTTTGGATTTACACTTTCCAGGAGTGACGTCTGGCCAAGCCCAAGCATAAATAATGTACATTGTGCATCTCGGCACACCACCGGGTTATCCGGGCAACCTAATCGAGAATCATTTTAGCATTCCCAGCTACACTCAGAGAACTGCGTTAGAAAACTGTTAGCCTCGGGACCTGACATGGCAGCACCAAACAAAACAGCAGTATGCGCGGTAGTGTCTTGATGACACATTCATGATCTCGGACAGGGATGGGAGTTGGTTTTTGGAAAAGGAAAGAGGAGGAATTTGTCCAAGCGTCGGGACTGTGAAATCACGCCGCATAGTCAAAAAGTAGCCCACCTCCAGCGGAGAGTAATATTAAACGACGCCAGATAACACCCAGAGACCTCGCTGTTTAAATAGTTGTTTCTGGTATTTCAACTTTTTTGTTACTACTGTACTGTAGGCCTGTGTTGTAGGCTTCATTTCGGGGACACAATGGAGGTTCGTCGCGGTCTGTGGTGTCCGCTTGTTTCCGTTTTAGTTTACTGTTTGGGGTGTTATTCCTTCAATTTGGACGCCGACAATCCGTCTGTGTTTTCCGGTCCGCAGAGAAGCTACTTTGGCTTCTCGGTCGACTTCTTTAAGCCTAAGGACAAACAGTAAGTTTGCCAACGGTTGCGGTTTGAAAGCCATGTGTTAAATTATAAAGCCTGTCATCTGTGACTCTGAAGAAATTGGGTAACATGTTTGTGTGTTTCGCTGTATATCTGTTCAGGGCGAACATCCTGGTCGGGGCTCCCAAGGCCAACACGTCGCATTCGGTGCCCTCCACGGTGGTGGAGCGAGGTGCAGTCTACAGTTGCCCATGGTCAAAGACGATAGACGCAAGCTGCCAGCAACTGCAGTTTGACAACTCTGGTAAAGTTGATTGGACACTGATAATTGGTCTTCTTCGGTCAGTCCGTGTGATCCGCCTGTGCTGTAGTCTGATGTTATGATGACTGGGAAAGCAAAACAAGTGTTCTGAAGGTTGGAGTTATACAATCGATTATAAACATCTTTTGGAGATTTGTGTTGATGTAAGGAGTTGTTGGAAGTGAATACAGGCTGAGTCTAACAGCCTCATATTGATATCCTGCTTTTTTGTTGTTGTTGTCTTCCTTGTGTAATTGTCTAACTAAATGTAAATGACTAAATGTAGTTGGTCAGTATCCAGGCTGTGTAATATAAACAACCTTTTAGTTAGTGTTTACATGCATCTCCTTCTGTATATGACATTTACCTACATTTACCAGACACCTAGAATAGCCTTACAGCCAGTCTGGTGCATGTGAGTGTGTACCTTTGTGTTTTGGGTCAGTCTGTCTGCATGTCTGCTGGCAGCTGTCTTTTCTTCCTGTCCTGTCATCTCTACTTCCTGGAAACATCAAACCCAGCACTCTGCTTTTTGTAGTACACACGTGTAGATAGACCAACAAAAGATAATCCAGGGTGGGGCAGATCGCCGCCTGTCTGTTTAAATTTAGTATGTGGTTTATGATAGTTAGCTGTGTGTGTGTGTGTGTGTGTGCGAGCAGCTGTGGTAACCAGTCCTAGCATGTTCTCGGCTTATGTTTAAGCTTCCTCCATTCCAGTCTCTCCCAGCCTTCACCTGGCCTGGGCCTCCTTCAGTCCAGCGCCCCCCAACGGTTAGCGTTGT